>NC_091078.1:25483181-25786212 GCF_032405125.1 Capricornis sumatraensis | reverse complement strand
TTGAAAAGGGAAATCCACTTTAGGGATTCTCCCTTGTAGAGAAAGAAATTTTGCAAAACTGTAGTATTTAGAAAAATTCTGAGAGAAGCTATAAATATTATAAATTGAAAACATGAATAAGAATTTAAGTGCTTCAAGCTCGTGAGTTCTTTCCTCATGGGTTCCTTTCTTGCTTGGATTCCATATAGGTTCACTAGTTAGCATTCTGATTAAGAAAGAGGTAGCTTGCATAAATTACAAACTTAATTTTGAAAATTTTACTAGCAAGAACTTCTTTACATGCAAAAATACCTACAATTTACTTCCAATGTGTCAGAGGACAAGTTTTTAAATATTTCAGTCAAATAATACAGTTGTATATAGAGTTGTTATTTTCAGTAGTTATAGAGAGTTATATAGAGTTCAGTATATAAAGTTGTTATTTTCAGAGACTGTATAGTCTATACAGTTTTATACAGTCTCTGTAAATGACCAAATACTGAGTCAGAGCCCCTAATGGAAATAGAGAGGTAGATTCCTGGAGCCTCTGGTAACAACATTTTCATCAACCTATCAATATATAACCTTCTTTGATGTGTGCTTCTGCTTAAAGACACTTTATCTAAATATACTGTTGATTCACTAACATTGAAAACAAAGCTAATAGCACTGTAATTCAAGCCTGAATGAAGCTTACCCAACTGTCTCATTTCTGAAAGATCGCCTCTGATATAAAAATTTAACTATCACTGTATTTTTAAGTCATTCCTGAATGTAGTGGGAAAAACAGTTTGGTTGATTAGAACTAGAACTTTAGCTATGAATATGGCACAAAGTTATCCGTTCAGAAAAGTTAAAGCCATATTAGTAATCTTGAAAACAAACAAACAAACAACCCATATATATTAGGTGAAAAAAGTACACTTTAACATACAAAAAATAACGCCAACATTTAAGTCACCTGTTTCTTCATTCACATTTTGGTTTTCCAAAGCCCACTGGAAAGGATATGAAAACTCAACTGGATTGTTTCAGAGAATGAGAGCATTCTACAAGGAAGGGATGAGGGGCTTCCCCAGTGGTTCAGTGCTAAGACTCTGTGCTCCCAATGCAGGGGGTATGCGTTCAACCCCTGGTGGCAGAACTAAGATTCCATGTGCTGTACAGTGTGGCTAAAAAATTTAAAAAAAAACAAAAATGCTTCAAAATTAAAAACAAACAAACAAAAAAAAGCTTAGGCTTCCCTGGTGACTCAGTGGTAAAGAATCAGCCTGGCAACGCAGGAGACACAGATTTGAGATTCTTGATTCAGGAAGATTTGACATGCCTCAGAGCAACTAAGCTCCTGCACCAAAGAAAAAAAAATGTTGACTTTTGGACGTCCCTGGTGGTACAGTGGTTAAGAATCTGCCTGCCAATGCAGGGGACGTGGGGTTCTATCCTTGGTCTGGGAAGATTCCACATGCCATAGGGCAACTAATTCGTGTGCCACAACCAGCGAGCACAAGCCCTCTAGAGCCTGTGAGCCACAACTACTAAGCCAGTGCTCTGCAACGAGAAGCCCACACAACGCAATGAAGAGTGACCCTCACTGTAACTAGAGAAAGCCTGTGCAGACCCAGCGCACAGCAAAACAAAGACCCAGTGCAGCCAAAGATTAATTACCAAATATTAAATTTAAAAATAAATAAAATCATTAAAAAAAAGGGAAGAGATGAGACAGTTAAAATTTTCTATCTGCAAAATGGAAAGGTTGGACAAGATGATTTTTTAAAATTTATTTTTAATTGAAGGATAACTGCTTTTCAATGTTGTGTTGGTTTCTGGAGTACAGCAATGGGAATCATATGTATACATATACTCCCTCCCTCATGGACACCCCCCACCATGGACAAGATGACTTTTTAAAGTCCATTATATTTCTCTAAAACTACAGCTGTTTCCCCCAGCCCCCAAGGACCATTAGGGATCATGATGACAAGTTCAGCTATATCTTTGGTGCATAATTCAGTGTTTCATCATGCCCACATATTACAGACTAGACATTCTGAAGAATAAAGGGTTCATTTTATATACTTGACAGGTAAGTGTAGATGAAAGGACTTCTATAGCTTCAGCTAGAGAAAAGAATGAGACTGTAGGAAGAAACAGACAAAGGAAAAACGGAACTAGGAAAAGGTGAGAAAAAAGGTTAAAAGTAAGACTTACTAGAATACGTGATATAAATTACAAAAACATAAACTAAAAAAAAATTAACTTGTGTTTTATACATTTCCCTACAGCTGCTGAATGAAGTGGCTTTAAGTGACAGAAATTTGCTGTTTCATAGTTCTGGAAATGAGAAGTCTGAAAAGAAGTTGTTTATGGGTCATATTATCTCTGAAAACTCTAACGGAGTTTTTCCTTGCTTTCTTCTAGCTTCTGGTGGTTTTCTGGCAATTTTTGTGTATCACTCCAATCAGTCTCCATCATCTCTCAACCTGTGTCCATTTTCTCTATTCTTATAACAACACTAGACTTACTGGATTATAGCCTGCTATCTAATAACCTCATCTTAATTTGATTGCATCTACAAAGATGCTGTGTTCAACTAGGTCACATTCACAGGTGTCAAGAGGTCAGGGCTTCAAAATATCTTCTGGGGGAACACATTTTAACCCAAAGCATATTACTTCCAAACATTTATATATTTGGAGTATACTTACCACAGCACTTAAAAGAATTATCATGTCTTAAAATTATTAACAGTTTATATATTGAATAAACATTATAAAGTTTATAGTGCTAAGAACCACTCAAGAAATTATGTACAATGAAAACATTTAGAAATCAAGATGATATTTGAATTATTACATATTTAAATACTAAAATTGGATTTCCTACTATAGCATATTGGAAAGTCTATTTTACAATGGATATTTTTCAAGAGAAAAAAGTTCACCTGTTTCAAATGCCCTATAAACAAATATCCACTGTATTATTGTTGCCTATAGCTTCTGTACAATAACATTAATTTATAATCTTCCCTTCAGCAAAATCATAATTGCAGATAACCAACTTCCACCAACTCATATGAATTCCAAGAAGCTCTACACGAATGCCCTTATCCTATTTTCTCTTTTTGGCCACATTGTGCAGCTTGCAGGACCTTAGAGTTCCCCAACCAGGACTGAACATCCTGGTCCTCGGCAGTGAAAGCCCAGAGTTCCAACCAGGGAATTCCTCCTTGTCCTATTTTCAAGTTTCAAGACTGTCAGCAAAAGTCATCTCTATAAGAAACAAAGAGACAGCTTCTCATAGAACCCAGTCTTTTTGAATTTTCTGTTTTCAGATGATTAAGTCTTCAAATTATCTCATTTATAGTAACAATGATGATCCTTTAAGTTATTCCTAACAAATACATGTGGACTGTTAAATACTTAGAAGTGGAATGTCTGAGTTAATGGGTATATTTAATTAGAATTGCTGATAATCTGCATTTTCTAAAGAAACGCAGAAGTATAATACATTTACAACAAATGTATTATTTAAATGGCTATTTCACTAGGCAATTATCACACTTCAGTGAATATAACATACAACCAAGTATCTAAGGTAGCATGTTAATTCATAATTCAGTCTGGTCAGAGAGCTCTGTTAATTATAGTTCTCATGAAGCCAAGGTTAGGGAGTCTATCTCACATATAGCATTACATGTTCGGTTTCAGGGCCACAAACTACCCTCTAAAATAATAAGTCAGCATAGTTATCAGAAGAACAATAAAACTACCAATGATGTATTTGTACCAAAGGGAAAGGAAAGCTATCTGTGTCTAGACAAAAAAAATTTTTGCCCATCTTTCAAATTTACCACTTCAGGAAATATTACCATTTGGAGAAGCTAAAAAAAAAAAAATCTGTCAAAGAAAGGATAGTTTTATAACACCATCTTTTTTACATGAATAAATATCTTTGGTAACTATTTCCTCCTCTGAATCTTAAAGGCAGATCATCTAAAATAAATTATCATTGCTTTCACGGTGAAAGTTGAGACTCAAGAGAAAAATCATTAAGAAAACTATAATAAACACTTTATATTCAATTTAAAAGCCTCAGCAGATTTCCTCAATACCTACTAAAGTATATACTACAGGAAAGGCAATAAGGGAAAATGCTTGAGAATCACTGTCTCTCAGAAACACAAAGTACAAAGTTAAAATATATTCAAGGAAACACCAGTTACCATTTTATCCCAGTAAGCACATCTGATTTCTTAGCCCAAATAAATTTTAACAAATTTTTATTTTTTTCCAGAGATAGTGTATGTATATTTAAGCATGCATATATGTACATATATAGGCCATGGACAAAACACATTTTTTCCCAAAATTCTATACATTGTTCTTCATTAAAAACAAAAAAAAAACAAAAAAAAACTTCGCTATATTCTGAAATGAATCCATTCCCTGTCTCTATATACAGAGCGATATCATTCTTTTTAATAGTTGGCTATATCCTACTCTACTGGATGGATGTATCATACTTGACTTAATAGCTATTTATGCTGTTTCCATGCTATGACACACAAGAATAAGCCTTGTAGTTAAAGTCATTTCCCAAAAACACATGTAGACTGTAGGATAAATTTCTAAAAGAAAAATATCTGAGTTGGTATATAATTAGAACTCTACGCCATCAAGTTTATACCAAAATATACTATTAATGAAAGACTGGCAGCTTCCCCACAATCTTTTAAAAAAAAATGTTATCAACAATATTGATCTTTGTTAACTTGGTATTTGAAAAATGATGTCTCATTATAGCTTTCTCTTGCAGGAGAACCTTTTTAAAGAGCCAGCAAGTTGTATGTTATCTTCAGATAGCTAAGACTGGAGGAAAAGTAAAAAGCAATCTACACAACATATTATAACTACATGTTTACTACTTCTTCATGATTTAGCAGAGTAGAAAACAGTGCTGTGTCCAAATAAAGCAGTCAACAAGAACCTGTTATCTGACTTTACTGAGCCAAAAATTACAAAGATTCTATTTATTATTATATTATAAAATATTCTTATTTTTTCCTGAGACTTTTTCTGATATCAACCAAACACTTTCAGAGGGAAGAGCCAGGATACCTCTGAGAAGCCACTTTGTCTTATAACTGATAAAAGAAACAATACATTCTTACGGCATCAGTCTTACTCTATCTTGAATTACAGTAATTACCGTGCTTGTCAGGTTTCCCTTGTGGCTCAGCTGGTAAAGAATCCGCCTGCAATGTGGGAGACCTGGGTTCGATCCCAGGGTTAGGAAGATCCCCTGGGGAAGGGAAAGGCTACCCACTCCAGTATTCTGGCCTGGAGAATTCCATGGACCATGTATAGTCCATGGGGTCACAAAGAGTCGGACACAACTGAGCTACTTTCACTTTCTTTCAGTGTGCTTGTCAGGGCAAGAAATTTGCCTTACTCATCTTTGTATTCCTAGCAGCATCTGTTAGAACATCCTTCATATGAAAGTCAAAGTGAAAGTCACTCAGTCGTGTCCAACTCTTTGCAACCCCATGGACATATCCATGGAATTCTCCAGGCCAGAATACTGGAATGGGTAGCCATTCCCTTCTCCAGGGGATCTTCCTGACCCAGGAACCAAACCAGGGTTTCCTGCACTGCAGATTCTTTACCAGCTGAGCTACCAGGGAATCCCGTCCTTCATATGGGTGGTATAAATAAAATCTCTTTAATTGTTATGAACTCAAAAGGGAAAAAAAGGCCAAATTGATGAAAATTTCAAATCACCAAATATGAATGATAGTTAGCTACTTCCTTTGTCATTATCAGGAATGCAATCAAAATAACTCATATTGGATATCAGAAGAAGTTCATAACAGAAGTTTGGGCATAAGGCTGTCTCTTTTCAGACACAGGCGTCCCCAGATTGCTGGGCTACCTCTGAGGGAATGAGGACTTAGGATTCAGAGCCAGGAATTTAAAACACAAAAACAACCACTCAGCTGCCTGTTAAACTTCAAAATGGAAAAGTACTCAAGTATAAATAAAAGTATCATGCTTTACGTGAACATCCATGTTAACAAGTAAACTCTTACTTTTTAGGTTGGCAAGAATAATTCTAAGATTCTTTTGTCTACACTGCAAAAGCTACATTTATTATTGGAAGCATCTGCCATAAGAATACCAACTATGATAAAGTCTGTATAGTAAAAACACTGAGCCCTAGACTGGGTTAAATTAGAAAAACTCAGATCATAGACATCAGTTGCTTTTATTCACTTTTCATCTGTATAAAAGGTCTATTGGCAGAGGCTCTTCAAACAGACTTGGCAGTGTACTCCACTGTGAAATATATATAATATATATAATTGGTAAATAGAAATAACATATTTTATTTCAAACTGATGTCTTTTAAGACTTAAAAAAATTTTACCTTTTGGTGGGAACACAGGGCACATGGCATCTTAATCCCCACACCAGGTATGGAACCCTATTCCCTACATTGGAGGCACAATATCTTAATCACTAGACCACCAGGGAAGTCCCCTTTTAAAACATTTTTATATTGACCTAGCTATTCACTTAAAACAGGCAAAAACAAAAATGTTTTAAAAGTTAAACTACAGCCAAAGTTAAGATTCAAACACATTAGGAATAGCTTTTGCTATACTCCAATTAGTAAATAAACATTAGCTACTTAGCACACCTAACTAAGAATGACTAGGGTTACCTACAGACAAAGGGTTACAGGTAAAGTTAAGCGGAGGTGATGCAGTGGTAAAAATACCTGTCAATGCAGGAGACACAAGAGATGCAGGTTTAACACCTGGGTCAAGAAGATCCCCTGGAGTAGGGAATGGCAACCCACTCCAGTATTCCTGCCTGGAGAATTCCATGGACCAAGGAGCCTGACGGGCTACAATCCATGGGGTGGCAAAGAGTTAAACATGACTGGGCACACTAAGCATAAACATCATCTATTTAAGCATTTGTAAAGTGAAATCTGAGCGCCGAAGAATTGATGCTTTTGAACTGTGGTGTTGGAGAAGACTCTTGAGTCCCTTGGACTGACTGCAAGGATATCCAACCAGTCCATCCTAAAGGTGATCGGTGCTAGGTGTTCACTGCATGCTGAAGCTGAAACTCCAATATTTTGGCCTCCTCATGCGAAGAGTTGACTCATTGGGAAAGACTCTGATGCTGGGAGGGATTGGGGGCAGGAGGAGAAGGGGACGACAGGATAAGATAGCTGGATGGCATCACCGACTCGAGGGATGTGAGTATGAGTGAATTCTGGGAGTTGGTGATGGACAGCGAGGCCTGGCGTACTGCAATTCATGGGGTCACAAAGAGTCGGACACGACTGAGAGACTGAACTGAACTGAAAGTGAAATCTATTTTATGGTTAGGGTTTATATAACAGAAGTGTGAACCTCAATATGCCTCTAACTGGATGATTAGTTAGCTCTTTCAGAACTAGTGCTGAGATTTCATTACTGCTTTCTTTTCTTTTTCTTTTTTATTTTTTTTTACTGCTTCCTTTTCAAAGTAATGTTTCTGATAACAGGGAAATAAAGCTCTCATTGTTTATAAGTACACATTTTAATAAATGATTTCATATCTTGGGCAGATAAATCCTCTACTTTAAAAAAGACAAACTTTTGTAATAGCATGTGTTGTGGGCTGAACTGTAGCCCATCTAAAATATTCTTATGTTGAAGTCCTAATTTCTAGTACTTCTGAATGTGACCATATTTGGAGAAAGGATTTTTGCAGAAGTAATTAAGTTAAAAAAATGAAGTCATTAGGGTGGGACATGATCCAGTATGACTGGTGATGCTTAAGAACCCATGAATGAAGAAGAGAGATAATATAAGGACACAGGAAGAAGGCAGCTATCTATAAGGCAAGGAGACTGCGGACAGATACTTCTCTCATAGGCCTCAGAAGAAACCAACTCTGCTGACACCTCATCTTTGATTTCTAGCCTCCAGAACCATGAGAAAATTACTTTCTATTGCTAAAGTCGCTCAGTCTCTGGCACTTTGTTATGGCAGCTGCAGCAAACTAATACAGCAGGTGTTTCATCATTTAACATACTTCACAAAAAAAGTTCTAGAGAAACTGCAGGAAAACTATATTGAAAAAAAAGTGAGCAAAGCATGTTATCACCACAGAAGTTTGCCTTCTGAGCAAAATCTCAGATTGAGTCATCATATCCTGAGTAAAATTCACACTAAACACTTCTTGCCTCTACTCAAATAGGGCTTTAGGGGTAAAAAGTTATGTGGTGCAAAGAAAAAAGGACTTGGTCAGACAATAATTTGCTTATTGGCCTTTATTTTTCTGAAACTAGACTAAGGCTATCTGAGTGGTTGAATTTTGATATGCAAAGCACCACATTTTCAGGTGATGGATACTTACATTTGCTATAAGTTTAAATCAAGAGATAATAACAATAAATAGTCATAAATAAAAACTTAGATGTCTCTTAACAGTAAATAGTAAAATACATACTAAAAAAAAATACACTAACGCATTAATGATGAATTTCTGCCTTGACTTTCAGAATATTTTTTTGGATCTTTTTCTGCATTTTAAATCCCCAAACTTTGAAAGGACTAGCAGTATGTGAGAGGAAACTAGAAATTCTTTAAAAAAGTATACCCTGACTTACTTATTCTGTGATTTTTCTAAATCATCAGAGTTCAGAATATTTAGAAAGTATGTATTCAAATGCAGTGACTTCAAGTACCACCACCATTAAGCTATAGAAGAATTTTAACCATCTATAACCTAATAGTAACACCAGACTTATCATCAAGATCACAGAAAGACTTTTTTGTTTTCCAAACATTCACGTAAACACCACAGTAAATAGGTAAATTTTGTGGGTGGTTTTACTACCATAAGAAACACAGCTACTTTCCAACATATTTTTTCAGACTCCTAGTTCAGTCTGGTCAGTCATTTTCTTTTTCTTCTTTTTGTCTTACATACCCCTGAGTTAACCAAACATATAAAGTCTTTCTCAAAGGCATACTGCTATACTTTTATGCAAACCTTACACCACTATAAGCAATTTGATTAAAATAGATTTTCCTGATGCTTCTTAGTGCTTATATCTGAAAAGAAGGTATTAAATACAAAATTTCTTTATTTCAATATTTTATAGAGGTTGCCACCACAGTAAATAATATGACAAATTTGTCTGAATTTTCCTTATATCTGCTTTCTTTTCAAAAAAGAGGCATGAATGTTGACATTCATAAAAATAGTTAATACTTTTTACTCAATGATTTACTTAAAAAAGCATGCATGGAACACCTAGATATCACATATTTCAGGATATTTAAATGTTGTATCATAAATAACTTACATGTAGAAATAAGTAGGACCATTAAAAAGCAGGTTAAGGTTTCTTGGGTTAAGTTGGCAAAGTATATACAAGCATTTCAGTCCATCCTGAAATTCTACTAAAAAATAAATTAGAGAAATTCTTTAGAATGAAATACTTCAGAAGGCTAAGAGTAAAATGCGAAGAAGGTTTAATCACCATATACAAATGAAAATAGAAAAAATTAAGTGACTACACATATATATATGTGTGTATGTATATACACATACATATATACATATACACACACACTAATAATCTAAAGGCAGAGACTTCAGCCTCTTCCCTGTTTGGTACCCAGAGTCATTATCGACAGTTACCTGACAGGAGACTCATGTCTTTCCTGGGGAAAGTAACCAATTTGAGAAATGACAAGTCAAAATGCTACTACTGCATCTGACTCTCAATTACTTTTCCAGATCATCATTCAGCAAAGTTCAAAACAGACAAATCCCATCCATGCCCTTGGAACTTCCAGTCAACACCTGACAATAATTTACTCCTCTACCATGAGCAGTCAGCCAGCAATTGCTTGGTATTTGTAGAAAGCCTCTAACTTAAAACATAGACTCCGTAAATAAAGAGACAAATAGAAAAGAGTTACCTGTAGGAAACAGAGACTATGAAGAGCTAACAAAACATTAGTGACCAAAATTTACATTCTCGGAATAAGATATTTCATTCAAGGACCCCAAACAAGATGCTATTAAAAAAAAAAACAGTAAAGACCTTAAAAGCAAAGTTGAGGCAATCTACTTCCTAGAAAATTAGAAACTGGTAGTAGAACAAAATACACAGAGAAATAGAAAGCAGGACAGAAAATTAGAGAACCGGAAGAAAAATGAAGAACCAGCATCCATTTTAGGAGAGAACAGAAAAAATGGAGGGAAAGTTTTAATCAAAGGGGGAAAAACAAAAATAAATAAAACTAAGAAAATCTTTGGGCTGAGGAAGTAAACTGTTGGATTAAAAGGGCCTTAAACCCAAAGGATGAAAATAGTCTCATATACAGAAACATCACAATAAAATTTCAGAAACTTTGGGGATAAGGTGAAGATTCCACAAGGTTCCAGGAAAAAAAATGGTGACATATAATGGATCCAGGAAACAGTTGGTCCTCAAGGCTTCTCAACAACTACCTTGAAAGCTTTTAAATGTAATGCTGCATTTTCAAAATAGTAGGAAAAAAAATTTCTAAGCTAGAATTAAATGTCTAAACTATTACCAAGGAACCAAAAAAACGTATCTTTCAAGCACTCTATCTCAAGAAGGTATTCATGATGTACTCTACTCTTGACAGAGTGAAGAAAGACAAGGATATAAGAAACAAATGAGCCAACACATAACAGGGAAGAAAGTACCCTCTATAAATACAGAAAAGGTATAGAGCCCAAGGTTACAGCTGTGTAACAGACCTGGCTCCCCAGGCGGTGCCAGTGGTAAAGAATCAGTCTGACAAGGCAAGAGACACAAGACAGCTGGGTTCGATCCTTGGGTTGGGAAGAGTCCCTGGAGTGGGAAATGCAACCCACTCCAGTATCCTTGCCTGGAAAATGCCATGGACAGAGGAGCATGGCAGGCTACAGTCCAGTTTAGTTCAGTTGCTCAGTCATGTCTGACTCTTTGTGACCCTATGGACTGCAACACACCAGGCCTCCCTGTCCATCACCAACTCCTGGAGTCTACCCAAACTCATGTCCAATGAGTCAGTGGTGCCATCCAACCATCTCATTCTCTGTCGTACCCTTCTCCTCCTGCTTTATAATCTTTCCCAGTATCAGGGTCTTTTCCAATGAGTCAGTTCCTAGCATCAGGTGGCCAAAGTATTGGAGTTTCAGCTTCAACATCAGTCCTTCCAATGAATATACAGGACTGATTTCCTTTAGGATGGACTGGTTCGATCTCCTTGCAGTCCAAGGGACTCTTAAGAGTCTTCTTCAACATCACAATTCAAAAGCATCAATCCTTTGGCACTCAGCTTTCTTTATAGTTCAACTTTCACATCCATACATGACTACTAGAAAAACCACAGCCTTGACTAGACGGATCTTTGTTGGCAAAATAGTGTCTCTGCTTTTTAATATGCTGTCTAGGTTGGTCATAACTTTTCTTCCAAAGCTACAGTCCATGTGGTAGCAGAGTCAGATGCGACTGAGCACACACACACACAACAGACCTAAATGGTAACCAATCCTCAATGTGACACTGTGATTCAAAAAACAGGTATACGGAGATCTATTACCAATAAGCTCTTTGCTTCTGTAACTTCTTTTGTAGCTTGAGGACTGAACCCGAGATGAAGTCTATATATATAAAATTGGCTGGCTTTGACCATATGATAATGAAGCTCATGCTTTCTTCTGTGCTTCATATACATTAACTGAGAACATGCATTCCATGTTTCAACTTACTCCTGAGAATTAGAGGTAAACCACAGTGAATTCAGAACTTTGAAGGAAGATAGTAGCCCATTCTCTCTGACTATACTCTAGTGAGGCACCTTGTAACCAGTGTATAATAAAGGTTTGCTACATCCCTTAATGGCAGTAAAGAGAATTCATCATGACTCATCACTATTCACTTTATGAGTGAGTCCTTATGACCTTCCCCCAAAGAAACTCTGAAGCCTCACAGTGACCTAGAAACTGTTCTAATATTTTCTACTGGAAGCCTTCATCAAACAGTGGCAATAACACATTCTCCATACAGAGTTAAGCCTGTTTTTGTTACTCAGTTTTAACAGTGACTGTTTATGGATACATACTTTGGTTATAAAACTATAAATAAAAGCAAGGAATGATAAAAATCATCACACTAGTTAAATGTTTTGGGATAGGCAAGGAGGAAAGATAACTGGGAAGGGGAACATTGATGAACACTGATAATGTTCCACTTTTTCACTTGAATGGCAGCTAAAGAGTAAGTCATTTTATTATTATATTTATTATTCATACAAAATAAAATTTTATGTAAACACATTTTATATATTATTTTCATAGTATATTTAATAATTTTAATAGGTTTGTATTTCTTGAACTAGCAACAATATAAGTCAGATTTAAAAAAAACACTTTTCTGTTAAATTAATGTAGAAATGTTCAAACTAGGCTTCTTCCAAGACTTCAAAGACTGTTTTATGAATGTAATTCACCATATTAACATATTATAGGGTAAAAAAGGACATATTATAAGAGAAAAAAACATAAGTATCTCATGAGATGCAGAAATAGAATCTGATGAAATTCAATAATCATTTATGAACAAGAAAAAACATTCTTTAAGTAATATAAAAAACAAGAAATTCATTAACTAATAAATGACATCTATGCAAAATCCAGGGCTAATATCACTTATTAGTAAAACACTAGAGCAAAGATTTTCAATTACAATGCCTCTAACAGGGAAAAGGGTAGTAAACTTGTTCATGATTTAAATAGCTTCTGGGACAGGTGAGCAAGACGTAAGGCGATAGGAACCCTAATTATAAATTGCATTATTTAACTTCAAAATGCTTGACTGCCCTAAACTATAACATTTTTACTCATTATGAATTGAAAAAATGTGAAAAAATGAGCTGCTGAAGATGACATATGTAATATAAAACCATTAAAGGATTAGTGTCTAGAAATACAAAGAAATCCTACAAAGCAGTCTTTTAAAAGAAACAAGCTTCTATTGAAAAACAGACTGTGAAGTCAAGTCCAACTCTTTGCAACCCCATGGACTGTAGCCCGCCAGGCTCCTCCGCCCATGGAATTCTCCAGGAAACAATACTGGAGTGGGTAGCCATTCCCTTCTCCAGGGGATCTTCCCAACCCAGGGATTAACCTTGGGGTTCCTGCACTGAAGGCGGATTCTTTACCATCTGAGCCATGAGGTGGGAGACGTGTACATACTGAACAAGTGACTGAAGAAAGAAAAAGTCAAAGAACAAATGAAAACAACGGTGAGACACTACTTTATACCATTAGCTGCAATTACAAAGACACATACTCAATGTTGATGAAGGTGTGAAAAAAACATAAAGCTGATGAGAAAATACATGGAGACAATGGTCCTGGAGAGCAACTGGGCAATACCTAATAAGCTAAGTAAGTGTGCCCTAAATGCAGTATTTCTAGTTCCAAAAATACACCTTCAAAAAGCTGTCACTGTACACCATGGACATATGTACAAAAACATTACTACAGCACTGTTTCTAACTTCCCTGACAGTCGAGCAGTTAAGACCCCATGCTTCCAATGCAGGGTGAGTGGGTTAGATCCCTGGGGGAACTAGGATTCCTACATTTTGGATGGTTAAAAACAAAAACTATTGTTTTTAACAACAACAACAAAAGAAACAACCTAAAAGCTATTAACAGAAGTATGGATAATATATTTGACAAAAATATATCTGAATACTATACATAAGTTAACCTAAATGAACTAAAACTATTAAACCACAAAAAAGTTAAAATGAAAAAAGCATACTACACTCATTTAACAAAAACAAATCACATTCATTTAATAAAGTTTTAAAAAAACACATTATATATACAGTATATCAAGTTTAAAACATACAGGATAAAACCACATATTGTTTATGGATGTCTATATGCAAAATAACAATATAGTAGCACATATGAGAATAAGAAACTACAAATTTAGGGGGCTACTGCGTAGGGAGAGTGAGAAAAGCTATATAAGGAGAGGTATATGAGGGCTTCCCTGGTGGCTCGGTTGGTAAAGAATTCACCTTCAATGCAGGGAAACCTGGGTTCAATCCCTGGATTGGGAAAATCCCCTGGAGAAGGGAACAGCTACCCACTCCAGTATTCTGACCTAGAGAATTCCATGGACAGAGGAGCCTGGCAAGCTACAGTGCATGGGGTCGAAAAAAGAGTCAGACACAACTGAGAAACTGTCATTTGCAACTTTTTATAGGAGAAGTACTTTACTTTCAAACATAAAAGCCCTACAAAGTGTTAAGATAATGCTGCACAGTATGAACATAGGGGAACATTAGGCTATTCTCATTTACTTTGCTTTTACTACATCATTTTTCTTGCTGTTTTAAAAAATATAACTATTAAGCCGTACATCTATTAAAAACCATGTTAAGTTTAATTCTTATCAAGATAAAAAGCAAGCACAATTGCTCATAATAATGAATATTTCCAATCTCTCATTGATTTAATCCAGGTAATCTAAACATTAAACTATTTATTTCTGTGTCTGATAATATCAAAACTCTAAGAAATGTGAAGAGTTAATCTAATCTGAGCCAAAGGATTCCTTGAAGAAAAAAACTGAAAAAAGCAAAATAAAAATATCTTCTATTAACTGAAACAGGTACATAAGAAGTGTAAGATTTTAAAAAGAAGAAAAAACACCCCAAAGTTTATGAGATATATATTTTAAAAGTTGTAAGAAGTAGAAATATAAAGTAGAAAATTTACCATTAAGAGTTTTATAAATGCCTTGTATGATACGTCATAATACTCTCAATTCCTGGATTTTCTCTTTTCTCTCACCCTCCTTAGATTTAATTCTTCTGCTATAGTCACTTCTTTTAAAAAATCCTCCCCCCACCAGAGGGGTTCTCTGGCGAATTCTACCAAACATTTAAAGGAAATTAATACTAATCCTTCTCAAACTCTTCCATAAAACAGAAGAGAGAGGAACTCTTCCAAACCCATTATAGAGGGCCAGCATTACCTTGATACTGAAAACAGACATGGATCTCCTTCACAGACACACACACACACACACACACACACACACACACACACACACAGTTACACACCAATAACCCCGATGACCACAGATGTAAAAATCCTCAACAAAATACTAACAAACTAAATCCAATAATACATTAAAAGGATCATACCTCACTATCAAGTGGAATTTATTCAAGGGATGCAAAGATGATTAAATATCTACAAATCTGCCAATGCGACATACCATGTTAAAAATTAAAGACAGAAACTATATGATTATCTCAACATGCAGTAAAAGCATTTGATGAAATTCAACATACATTTATGATTAAAAACTCTCAACTAAGCAGGTATAAAGGGAATATATGTCAACACAATAAACACCATATGTGCTAAGTTGATAGCCAACATAATACTCAAGGGATAAAATCTGTGGAAGCTTTTCTTCAAAGATTAGGAATAAGACAAAGATGCCAATGCATGCCACTTTTACTAACATAGTATTAGAGGTCCTAGCTAGAGCAATCAGGCAAGAAAAAGAAAAGGCATTCAAACTGGAAAAGAGGAAGTAAAACTATGACAACTTACACATGACATGGTATTATATAATTCTTACCTAAGGCCTCCATCAGAAAATTGTTAGGACTAATAAATGAATTCAGTAAAGCTGGAAGATACTAGATCAAGACACAAAACTCTGTTGTGTTCCTTTACATTAATAATGAACTGTAAGAAAAACAAATTAAATAATCTTATTTACAACTGAATCAAAAAGAATACCTAAGAATAAATTTAAGGAAGTGTAAAATTTACACTGTAAACTACAAAACATAAACAAAAGAAACTGAAAAACACACAAATGTAACAGATATTCTGTGCTCCTGGGTTGTAAGAATTAATGTGGTTAAAAATGTACACATTACCTAAAGCAATATACACACTCAATTCCTATCAGAACTCTAATCCTATTTTTCACAAAATAGAACAAATAATCCTAAAATTTCTACGGAATTGGAAAAGACCCTGAATACCCAAAGCAACCTGCAATGAACAAAGCTGCAACAATTAAAACAGTATGGTATTGGTATTAAAAAAGCAGGCAAACGGATCAGTGGGATATAATAAAAAGCCAAGAAATAAAACTCCTGTGTACATGGTCAATTAATTTATAACAAAGTAGCCAAAATACAAAGAGAAAAGGGAAGTCTCTTCAATAAACAGAGCTGGAAAAAGTAGACAGGCACATGTAAAATGATGAAAGAAACTGAAACACTAACTTTTACCATTAAAAAACAAAACACCTTGCAATGGATTATAAAGACCTGAATATAAGATGTGAAACCATAAAACTCCTAGAAAAATACATAGGTGGCAGTAACCTCCTTAATGCAGGTCTTGGTGATGATTTTCTAAATTTGATATGAAAAATAACAAAAGTAAAATTAAACAAGTGGGACTACGTCAAACTAAAAAGCTTCTTCACATGGGGTGGGAGGTTCAAGAGGGAGGAGACATAGGTATACCTATGGCTGATTCATGTTGATATATGGCAGAGAACACCACCACATTATAAAGCAATTATCCTCCAATTCAAAATAAATATATTTTTTATAAAACCTTTCTCACAGCAAAGGAAACTGACAATAAAATGAAAAAAGCAAACTAGTGAATGGAAGAAATAACTGCAAGTTATATATGTGATAAAGGGCTGGTATCCAAACTATATAAAGAACCCATACAACTTAGTAGCAAAAACCCAAAAAAACCCCAAAGATAAAGGAGCAGCGGATCTAAGTAAACACTCTCCCAAAGAAGACATGCAGATGGCCAACAGGTACATGAATAACAAGTAATGGTGAGAATGTGGGAAAAGGGATCCCTTCTGCACTGTTGGGGAATGTAATCAGTGCAATTACTATGGAAAAAAGTATGGATGGTCTTCAAAAAATTAAATATAGAACTACCATATAATCTAGCAATTCCACTTCTGAGTATTTAACCGAAGAAAATGAAAACACTAATTTGAAAAGATATGTACTACCCTATGTTACTGCACAGATACAGAGAACAGAAAGGTGAATTATTTTTGCTTTTATCTTTTAGTTCAAACAGAGTAATTTTCATAAAAACCACGAAAACAAAAATAGAGCACCAAACCAAATTTAGGATTCTTGGGGTATCTGCCAATTGTTAATTTCTTTCCTGAAGCTACCTAATAAACAAATTAAATAAAAACAAACAACAAAAATTCCACTTGACACATTAGTTTCCTTTCTTTTCCTTTTCTCCATAGCACTTTAGACAATCTGACAGGTTGTATATCTACCAGTATGCTGGTTATCTGCCTCTCCGTTAGGATGAAAGCTTTTGCTTTTCTTTCACACTGAATCCTCAAAACATAGAACAGTGCCTTACACCCAAGTAGTAGTATTGAATGAGTATCTGTTGAATGAATGAAAACACTTAGAACAATACTTGGAATACCTGATGTTACCTGTCATTGTCATCAATATCACTGTCATCATCATCTTTATTATTAATCTCACATGAATCTCAATCTTCTCTGAATTGGCTGTGAAATGTTTATAGCACCCAAATTTCTTGATTCAATTGCAACTGACAATAGTTCTTTATAGTGTCTCTGGGGACTATAGTTATTCCTTAACTATTGTTATCAAGGCAGCTAGACTTTACATGGCTTTTGTCTTAAGTGTACTTTGCCATGTCAATGATGTTTTTTAAAAAATCTTAAGGCAACACTTTTTGCACACCAACTTTTCTACCTCATAACATTTCAGAATGACTTAAAAAATCAAAACTGAAGAAACTCAAGACTTCAGAAAGGAAAGCCAAGAATATTTTCTACTAAATTGAGTATAATGAAGATGGTATTTTCTAACTGCTTTAAAATCCAGCTCTTTCTCTCATGCTGTTAGCTTAAGTATACTCTTAGTTTGGAAGCTGCAATGAGTACAAATAAACTTCTGGTATTAAAACTGACATGGTGTTTGAACTGCCAATTTTACTACTTGTTGAGGACATGGCAAAGAGAAAAGGTATGTAAGGCCTCTGAACACAATGCATTTATAAAAGAAACATAACGATGATAAAGAGGTTAAGGAAAAAATGAATATAAAATTCTTCAGAAAGACAGTCCTGATGGTCCAGTGGTTAAGGACCCGTCTTCCAATGCAAGCAATGTGGATGTGATCCCTTCTCAGGGATCTAAGATTCAATATGCCATCGGGCAACTATGCCTGTGCATGGCAACTACCGAGTCCTCACATTCTGGAGACCACTCAACACAGGAAGAGACCCTGTGTGCCACGAGCCTGGAGCCCACACTCTGGAGCTTGCCTGCCACAACTAGAGGGAAATCCGTGCACCATGAGGAAGAGCCTGCGTTCTGCACAAAAGATCCTGCATGTCTCACTAAGGCCCTAAGCAGCCAAATGAATGAATCAATCAATGAATGAAAGGTATTTTTAAAAATTCTCTAGGGCCATAAGGTTGGGGAGTGTGTGTGGAATTAGGTTTGCTTCTGTAAACGAGCTTTTTTGACAACTATCATTGTTGTACAGTCGCTCAGTCGTGTCCGATTCTTTGCGATTCTATGGACTGCAGCATGCCAGGCTTCCCTGTTTTTCACCATCTCTCGGAGCTTGCTCAAACTCTTGTCCATTCAGTCAGTGATGCCATCCAACCACTATGTCCTCTGTCATCCCCTTCTCCTGCCTTCTATCTTTCCCAGCATCAGGGTCTGTTCCAATGAGCTGGCTCTTCATATCAGGTGGCCAAAGTACTGAAGCTTCAGTTTCAGCATCAGTCCTCCCAATGAATATTCATGGTTGATTTCCTTCATGATTGACTCGTTTGATCTCCATGCAATCCAAGGGACTCCCAAGACTCTTCTCCACCATCACAACTGAAAGCATCAATTCTTCAGCATTAGCCTTCTTTATGACAACTCTCACATCCATATGTGACTACTGGAAAAGATCATAGCTTTGACTATACGGACCTCTATCAGCAAAGTATATGTCTCTGCTTTTTAATAAACTGTCTAGGTTTCTAATAGCTTTTCTTCTAGAGAGCACGAGTCTTTTCATTCCATGGCTGCAGTCTAAACACAAAAATCAGATTCTGATAATGTGCCTTTTCTCTGGCACATAAAGCTAAACTATAAACATTTATTGTTATTTTATTTATTTTTTGCCTCTGGTGGGTCTTCATTGCTGTGTGCAGGCTTTCTATAGTTGTGGCTCACAGGCTTCTCATTGCAGTAGCTTCTCTTTTTGCTAACCACGGGTTCTAAGCACAAAGGTTTCAGCAGTTGCAGTTCTTGCACTCTAGAGCACCGGCCCAGTAATTGTGGTGCACAGGCTTAGTTATTCCACAGTGAATAGGATATCCTGGACCAGGGATTGAACAGGTGTCTGAACAGGTGTCCCTTGCATTACAAGGTGGATTCTTAACCACTGGGCCACCAGTGAAGCCCATGTTATTTTAATTTTATTGTAATAAACACAAGGACTGATTCACAAAAGCTATATGAGTAATTTTAGAATACCAAGCAATTTTATCAAATTAGTCCATCATTCTACATACCCACCAGGAAAGTTAGATATCCCAACTATGTGGAATCTTCCAAACACCTGTAAATGTCACATTTAAAATATTTCTGGGACTTTCCTGCTGGTCCAGTGGTTAACAACTGTCCTGCAATGCAGGGGACATGGGTTCGATTCCTGGTGAGATAACTGAAACACCACATGCTATTGGGCAACTAAGCCCACACTCCACAAGTAAGAGAGAAGCACACACGCTGCAGTCAAGTTCTGTATGCCAAAACAGAGACTCGATGCAGCCAAATAATAAATAAAAAATAAAACACATCTTCCTTATGAAGATGATGTGATTATTGCTGTTGTTTTTCAGTCGCTCAGGCATGTCTGACTCTTTGCAAACCCATGGAACTGCAGCACACCAAGCTTCTCTATCCTTCACCATCGCCCGGAGCTTGCTCACACTCATGTCCACTAACTCAGTGACGCCCTTCCACCATTTCTTCCGCTGTTATCCCTTTTTCCTCCTGGCTTCTATCTTTCACAGCATCAGTCTTTTCTAATGAGTCTGCTCTTTTTGCATCAGGTGGCCAAAGTATTGGAGCTTCAGCTTCTGCATCAGTCCTTCCAGTAAAATATTCAGGACTGATTCCCTTTAGGACTGACTGATTTGATCTCCCTGCAATCCAAAGGACTTAAGAGTCTTCTCCAACTCAGTTCAAAAGCGTCAATTCAGCCTTCTTTATGGTTCAACTCTCACATCAATACATGACTACTGGAAAAACCATACCTTTGACTACATGGACCTTTGTCAGCAAAGTAAAGTCTCAGCTTTTTAATATGCTGTCTAGGTTTGTCATAGCTTTTCGTCCAAGGAGCAAGTGTCTTTTAATTTCATCACTGCAGTCGTGATCAGCAGTGATTTTGGAGCACAAGAAAATAAAGTCTGTCACTGTTTCCACTGTTTTCCCAACTATTTGAGATGAAGTGATGGGACTGGATGCCATGATCTTAGTTTTTTGAATGCTGAGTTTTAAAGTGAGCTTTTTCACTTTCCTCTCTCACTTTCAAGAGGCTCTTTAGTTCCTCTTCACTTTCTGCCATAAAGGTGGTGTCATCCGCATATCTGAGGTTACTGATATATCTCTCAGCAATCTTGATTCCAGCTTGTGCTTCATCCAACCTGGCATTTCACACAATGTACTCTGCATATAAGTTAAATAAACAAGGTAACAATATACAGCCTTGACGTATTCCTTTCCCAATTTGGAACCAGTCAGTTGTTCCATGCCTAGTCCGAACTGTTGCTTCCTGACCTGCATACAGGTTTCTCAGGAGGCAGGTCAGGTGGCCTGGTGTTCCCATGTCTTGAAGAATTTTCTAGAGCTTGTTGTGATCCACATAGTTGAAGGCTTTAGCATTGTCAATGAAGCAGATGCTTTTCTGGAATTCTTGTTCTTTCTATGATCCAATGGATGGTAGCAATTTGATCTCTGGTTCCTCTGCCTTTTCTAAATCCAGCTTGAACATCTGGAATTTCTCAGTTCATGTACTGTTGAAGCCTAGCTTGGAGAATTTTGAGCTTTTCTTTGCTAGCATTTGAAATGAGTGCAATTGTGCAGTAGTCTGAATATTTCTTTGGCATTACCCTTCTTTGGGACTGGAACAAAAACTGGTATTTTCCAGTCCTGTGATTATTAATCACGCAGTATTTCCATTTCCATGTCAGTCAGTTCAGTTCAGTTGCTCAGTCGTGTCCAACTCTTTATGACCCCTTGGACTGCAGCACGCCAGGCTTCTCTGTCCATCACCAACTCCTGGAGCTTGCTCAAACTCAGGTCCATCGAGTCGGTGATGCCATCCAACCATGTCATCCTCTGTTGTCCTTATCTCTTCCTGCCTTCAATCTTACCCAGCATCAGAATCTTTTCCAATGAGTCAGTTCTTTGCACCAGGTGGCCAAAGTACTGGAGTTTCAACTTCAGCATCAGTCGTTCCAATGAATATTCAGGACTGTTTTAAGAAATCATTTCTATGTAATGTCTGCTAATTTATCTGCCCTTTTTCCTCATCCCCCATTAATGTTCTTGTGTGGTATTAATTTATAGAAATTACTTAATATACTCAATTACCCGATTTTTTTGATACTGAAAAGTGTACTCATCAGGTCCTTGTGAACCCATTCAATGACTGTGTGTGTGTATGTCTATATTTATTTGGGAAAGAGTCAATTTCATCTTTTTCCATAGGCTATCATTCTCCCCCAGCTGTATACATAGTGAAGTCCCTCCTTTTCTGATGCTTTATCTCTGTCACAAATCAAAATTTCAAAGCATGCTCAGTTTTGTTTAGCAGGCAGATATTTTATTGCATTGGTCAATTTGTCTATTCTGATGTCAAATGTCACACTGTTTTAACTGCTGGAGCTTCACAGACATCCTTTTAATTCATAGAAAAAAATGACCACCTACAGCTGGATCTTCTTTCAAAATGTACATTATTTTTAGTCTTCATTTTTCCAAATAAAATTTACTTTATCAACTTCAAAAAGAACTCCACTATATGTATGACCAAATTTGCATTATATCTATAAATGAATATAATGCAGAACTGACATCATTTTATTGTTTATGTGTAAGTCTGGTATTATTTCTTCTTTAAATATGTGTGATAGAATTCACCAGTGAGATTGATTAGTGCAAATAGTTTACTTTCTGCAAAAGTACCTCATCATAAATTAAATTTTTTTAATACATAGAGAGCTAATTCAAGTAATCCATTTCTTTCTCAGTAAGCTTTGGAGTTTGTGTCTCAAGGAATTTGCTCATTTCAAGAAAATAATCACATTTTTAAATATAAAGTTTTCCATTATACTCTCTTTATCCTTCTAATGATGTAGATCTGTAGTGATAATCTCTCTGCATTTCTTATACATAGCAATGTATATATTCTACCTTCTTGGTCAGCCTTGAGGCTTATCAAGTTTATTAATCTTTTCAAAGAACCAGCTCATGATTTCATTGATACTGTTTTATTTCACTAATTTCTCTATTTCCTTTCCTACTGTGAATTTAATTTTCTCTTCTTTTTTCAGATTCTCAAGTTCTAGTTTCTTCAATCACTGATTTTGATCCTTTCTTCCTTTCTCATATAAGGATTTCAAGGTATAACTTTTCTGTTAAGTGCAACATTTTAGCTGCATCTCACGAATGTTACTGTTTTCATTTTTACTCAGCTGAAAATATTTTCTTAATTTCCTTGTGACTGCTTTTTGACTCACTTAGTAGTGCATTCAGTTCAGTTCAGTTCAGTCTCTAGTTGTGTCTGACTCTTTGCGACCCCATGAATCGCAGCACGCCAGGCCTCCCTGTCCATCACCAACTCCCAGAGTTCACTCAGACTCACGTCCATCGAGTCCGTGATACCATCCAGCCATCTCATCCTCGGTCGTCCCCTTCTCCTCCTGCCCCCAATCCCTCCCAGCATCAGAGTCTTTTCCAATGAGTCAACTCTTCACATGAGGTGGCCAAAGTACTGGAGTTTCAGCTTTAGCATCATTCCTTCCAAAGAAATCCCCAGGCTGATCTCCTTCAGAATGGACTGGTTGGATCTCCTTGTAGTCCAAGGGACTCTCAAGAGCATTAAATCTCTATAAATTGCCACATTTTCCAGGTAACTGTTACTGACCCATAATTTCTAGATAGAAAAATTTTAAGTTTATAGTGTACCTATTCCTTGTTCTCAAGTGCAATTTATCTGATATTAACATAGCCAGTTCACTTCTATTTTAACTGGTGCTTGAAGAGCTTTTTCATCTCCATACTTTTACTTCTTAATATCTGAGTGTCTTTTATTTTATATTTAATGTGCTTTACTCCTAGATGGCATATAGCTGGGATTTGCTTTAGCTCCCATTTAATAGTCTTTGCCATTTAATTGGGGTGCTTGGGAAATTTACATTTCTTTTAAATACTGATTTGTTTAGTTTTAAATCTGCCATCTGGCAATTTGATTTGTATTTGTCCATTTATTGTCTTTTTCCCCTCTTGGGATTATTTTAGTTTATATTTTTATTTTTATTAAAGACTTATTTACTATATCTCTTCACTGTTTCCAATGACTGCTCTAGGGTTTACAATGAGCATCATTAACTTATTATAGTCTACATTCAAATAATGTATCATTTCATTTATAAAGTAGAATTCTTTCAACAGTACACTTTTATTCCTCCCTCCTGTTCTTTATACTAATGTCATGATACACCTTAATTTTACCTGTTAGCAAACAGACAGATTTTTGCTTTAATCAGTCAGTGGCTGAACCTATTACATACATAGCACAGGGAACTCTGCTCAATATACTCTAATAACCTAGCTGTTGTTGTTCAGTCACCCAGTCATGTCTTGACTCTGCAACCCATGGAGTGCAACACGCTATCCCTGTCCCTTTTCATCTCCTGAAGTTTGCCCAAGTTTATGTCCATTGCATCAGTGATGCCATCCAGCCATCTCATCCTCTGACACCCTCTTCTCTTTCTGCCCTCAATCTTTTCCAGCATCAGGGACTTTTCCAAAGGGTCAGCTGGTCACAACAGGTGGCCAAAGTATTAGAGCATCAGCTTCTGACCTTCCAATGAATATTCAGGGTTGATTTCCCTTAAGACTGACTGATTTGATCTCCCTGCTGTCCAAGAGACTCTCCAGAGTCTTCTGTACCACCAGAGATAGAAGGTATCAATTCTTTGGCCTTCTGCCCTCTTTACAGTCCAGCTCTCACAACCATATGACCTTTGTCGGCAAAGTAATGTCGCTGCTTTTCAAGACACTGTCTAGGTTTGTCATTGCTTTCCTGCCAAGAAGCAATTGTCTTCTGATTTCATAGCTGCAGTCACCGTCCATAGTGACTTGAGAGCCCAAGAGGCAATCTGTCACTACGTTCACCTTTTTCCCTTCTATCTGCCATGATGTAATGAGGCCGGATGCCACGATCTTAGGTTCTTTTTTTTTTTTAATGAGTTTTAAGCTGACTGTTTCACTCTCCTCCTTCACCCTCATCAAGAGGCTCTTTAGTTCCTCTTTATTTCTGCCATTAGAGAGGATCACCCCTGTCCCTGAGGTTGTTGATGTTACTCCCGCCTATCTTGAGTCCAACTTGTAACTCATCCAGTCCGGTCTTTCTCATGATGTGCTCAGCCTATAGATTAAACAAACAGGGTGACAGCGGACAGCCAGGTCATATTCCTTTCTCAATACTGAACCAATCAGTTGTTCCATACAGGGTTCTGTTGCTTCCTGACACACAAATAGGTTTCTCAGGAGACAGGTAAGATGGTCTGGTATTTCCATCTCTTTAAGAACTTTCCAGTTTGTTACAATCCAGAGTCATATGGCTTTAGCATAGTCGATGAAACATAAATAGATGTTTTTCTGGAATTCCTTTGTCTTCTCTATGATCCAGTGAATGTTAGCAATTTGATCTTTGGTTCCTCTTCCTTTTCTAAATCCAGCTTAGACATCTAATAACCTAAATGGGAATAATCCATATATTCCCGGCATCTATTCAGAGAAGTGTGCAGAAAGCAATGCACTCTTTTGTAAAAAAATGTTTTATGATTTTTAAACTAAATTTAGTGAACAAACAAATAAGTCAATGGCCATTTAAAGAAACTAAAAAACTCTCCAAAATACCCAAAAACCACACACATGAAAAGCTTTTAAAAAAAAAAATCTGTGTTTTCGAAAAATTAATAATTTATTTCAGGCTTCAGTCCTCTTGTGTAGATTCAAGTTTTCACGCGGTATCATTGTTCTGCAGATTCAAGTTTTCACACAATATCATTGTTCTTCTGCCAAAAGGCCCTTAACACTTTTGAACTTCATGTCTGCTAGTAACAAATTCACTTAGCATCTGTTTAATTAGATGTCTTTTCATTTTTCTTTATTCAGAAGTTTTTGTTTTCTGCACAAATAATTGTAGGTTTAGTGTTTTCTTTCAGCACTTAAAAAATGCCATTCCACTACTCTGTGGACTGAAAACTGTCTGGCAAGAAGTCCATTTGTTCACCTGACGGTAACTTGTCTTTATCCACGTGCGGTGTTCTGCTTAGGTCCTCAGTCATGTCCAACGCTTTGCAATCCCATGGACTGTATCCTGCTGGTCTCTATTCATGGAGATTCTCCAGGCAAAGTTACCATGTCCTCCTCCAGAGGATCTTCCCTACCCAGGTATCAAACCCAGGTCGCCTGCACTGCAGGTGGACTCTTTACCATCTCAGCCACTAGGGAAGCCCAAGAATACTGGATTCTTCCCGACCCAGGAATTGAACTGGGGTCTCATGCATTGCAGGTGGATTCTTTACCAGCTGTGCTACCAGGGAAGCCCTATATTCACTTGCTACTTTGAGCATTTTCTCTTTCTCAGGGATTTGATTATGACATACCTTGGTATGTAACTGTTTTCCTTTTTGGTGTGTTTGTTTTGTTTGTGTTACTCTGAGCTTCTTGAGTCTGCCGATTTATAATGCTCTTCCCAGTATCAAAAGTTTTGGGACATCATTTCATCAAATATTTTTGTTAGCTGCCTCCTTGGTGGAACAATAATCATGGATATGTCAGAATGTCTGATATAATCCAATAGGCCACCAAGACTTTCCTGTGTCCTTCCCCTCCAGTTTTCTTTGTCCCTCATTTGGAATAGTTATATTATTACCTTACGATCACTGATCTTTTCTTTTGCTGCATCTAATATTAATTTTTCATTTCAGTAACTGCACGTTTTTTCATCACTAAATATTCACTTGGGTTTTTATATTTTATATTTCTGCCATGTTCATGTTTTACATAAATCCTTGTATACAATGACTGCATTTATAGTAGATTTTCAAGTCTTTTCTGCAATTTTCCTTCCTATCAACAGTTTGCCTTTTGAAAGTATCTATTTCTTGTCTAGAAAGTACAGGAGATGAGAATACATGTGTAAAAATTTTTATACCAGTGTGACTTTGCTAAGACATCAATGTTTATGATTTTTTTAAATGTATGAAAGTTAGGTCTGAAAAATTAAAAATTAAAACAATTAAAGTTCCTTCAACACAGTTTGGAAAGTACTGATATAAACTTTTAATTCTGGATTAGTATTTTCTCTATTCTTTGGTCTCAGCTACATTTGTTTAGGGGGAAAAAAAGTAACTGAAGTATTTTATTACCTTTACTTCACGTATCTCTTTCAGTTTTAAAATTTTGTCTGTTCATTTCAATGCTTCATTTAAATCTATTTTCATTTTTTAAAAATTATTCATTTATTTATCTTTGGCTGTGCTGGGTCTTCATTGCTGCAATGGTTTTTCTCAGCTACAGAGAGCAAGGGCTGTCTCGGTTGCAGTGTGCAGGCTTCTCCTTGCGGTGGCTTCTCCTGCCACGGAGCACAGGCTCTATGGTGTGCAGATGTCAGCAGCGGCGGCGCGTGGACTCAGCAGCTGCAGTTCCAGGAGTCTAGAGCACAGGCTCAATGGCTGAGGTCCCTTGGCTTTTTCGCCCCACAAAATGTGAGATTTTCCCGGATCAGGGATCGAATCTGTGTCTCCTGCAATGCCAGGCAGACTCTTTACCACTGAGCCATCAGGGAAGCCCTAGAGCTATTTTTAAAGGGAAAGTCTATATAGCAGACCTTTAGAGACTTAACATGCATACTAACATTTTTTATTTTGCCTTTATATTTGAATGGCAGTTTGACTAGATGAAAAATTTCAAGTTCTTTTCAAACTTTTGTAAATATGAAGGCATTTCCTATTCGTATTCAGAATTGCTGTTAAAATGTGATATTATTTAATTCTTCATTTAATGGGACTTCTCTCCCATCTTCTGAGAAGTTTTAGATCTTTCTTCCTGTTTGACAGTTTTACATTTAATCTTGTGTTGTGGGTTTTTACTGATCTCTCCTTTGACTCTTCTATGGAACTTTTTTAATCTAAAAATACTCATCCCACCTTTCCTCCTTGCACTTTTTCCCTGTCTCTAATTTGGGAAAGCCTATCCTCTTTATTCCTTCAAATATATTCTCCTCTACTTTTTTTTTTCTTTCCTGAGAGTCCTTTCATCTGAAAATTAGTACCCTTATTTTTTTCAATATCTCTCAATCTTTCCTTACATATTCTATATTCATAACCTTTCCTGCTTTTTTCTGTGAGATCATCTCACTGTAATCTTCCAATTAACTATTTCATTCTTCTATCAGATCATTCTATTATTTATCTTATTTTTGTATTCAATTTTAGCTGTTTAAACTGAATTATTTTCTCTTGAATTTTTTGTTCTGCACTGTTCATATCTTTCTTGAAATTTTTAAGAATGTGTACATATGTTTCATAATAATTCCATAGTCTCCATTTGTCTATTTTTGTATTTCTATTACAAATGAAATCTGTAATCAGTATATTATTTTTCTTTTCTGTGGAATGTCTTACTGTTTTGGCCTGAGTCCTCATTTTCTTCCAGGAAAACTCACTCAAGGAAAGCATATGGAAGAATGCCAGACCATAGTCTCTGTGGCCCTACTGGGCTTAGAACACTGAGGCAGAAAATATCTAAGGTAGAAAGTTCCAGGCACCAGAAGAAAACTAACTCAATGCATGTTCTTTATAGTAATACAATTCTACCTCAAGAAACAACAACAACAACAAAAACTCCCAATGTTACCAGAAGGAAAGAAATCATAAAGATCAGAGCAAAACTAAATGAAAAAGAATTAAAATGATGGCAAAGATCAAAAAAACTAAAACCTGGTTCTTTGAAAAGATAAACAAACAAAACAAATAAACCAATAACCAGACTCATCAACAAAAAAAGACAGAAGACTCATATCAATAAAACTAGAAATGAAAAAGAAGTTGCAACTGACACCACAGAAATACAAATCATCATGAGAGCAACTATATGACATCATGAGAGCAACTATATGACATCATGAGAGCAACTATATGACAGTAAAATGAACAACCTGGAAGAAATGGACAAATTCTCAGAACAGTACAACTTTCCACAACTGACCCATGAAGAAACAAGATATGTACAGACCAATCACAAGCACTTAAATTGAAACTATGATTAAAAATTTCCCAACAAACAAGAGCCCAGGGACTGATTATTTCACAAGCAATGTCATGAAAGTGAAAGAGGAAAGTAAAAAAGTTGGCTTAAAACTCAACATTCAGAAAACAAAGATCATGGCATCCAGTCCAATCACTTCAAGGCAAACAGATGGGGAAACAATGGGAACAGTGACAGACTTTATTTTCTTGGATTCCAAAATCACTGTGGATAGTGACTGCAACCATGAAAATAAAAGACACTTGCTTCTTGGATGAAAGCTACAACCAACCTAGACAGCATATTAAAAAGCAGACACATTACTTGGCAGACAAAGGTACATCTAGTCAAAGCTATGGTTTTTCAGTAGTCATGTAGGGATGTGAGAGTTGGACTATAAAGAAAGCTGAGTGCCAAAGAATTGATGCTTTTGAACTGTGGTGTTGGAGAAGCCTCTTGAAAGCCTCTGGAAAGCAAGGAGATCAACCAGTCCATCCTAAAGGAAATCAGTCCTGAATATTCATTGGAAGGACTGGTGCTGAAGCTGAAGCTTCAGTACTTTGGCCATCTGATACGAAGAACTCACTCACTGGAAAAGACCCTAATGCTGGGCAAGATTCAAGGCAGGAGGAAAAGGGGACAACAGAGGATGAAATGGTTGGATGGGATGGACATGAGTTTTAGCAATCTTGGGAGTTGGTGATGGACAGGGAAGCCTGGCGTGCTATAGTCCATGGGGTGGCAAAGAGTCAGATACAACTGAGCGACTGAACTGAACTTAACACATATCCTTCTCAAGCTCTTCCAAAACACTGCAGAGGGAGAAACACTTCCAAACTCAAGGCCACCATCACCCTGATACTAAAACCAGACAAGATAGCGTAAGAAAATAATATTAACGCCAGTATCACTGATGAACAGTCATAAAAATCCTCAAAATATTATTAGCAAGCAATCAAACAACACATTAAAAGGATCACACACTATAATCAAGTGGGATTGATCCCAGGGATGAAAGCATTCCTCAATAAACACCAATCAATCAGTATGATATACCATACAAACAAACTGAAGGATAAAAACCATATGACAATAATCTCAAAAGATGCAGAAAAAGCATTCTATAAAATTCAATATCCCTTTATGATAAAAACTTTTCAGAAAGTGGGCACAGAGGAAACTTACCTCAACATAGGGGCTTCCCTGGTGGCTCAGACAGTCAACAGTCTGCCTGCAATGCAGGAGACCTGAGTTTGATCCCTGGGTCAGGAAGATCCCATGGAGAAAGGAATGGCTACTCACTCCAGTCTTCTTGCCTGCAGAATTCCATGGACAGAGGAACCTGGCAGGCTACAGTCCACGGGGTCACAAAGAGTCGGACATGACTGAGTGAGTAACATGCACACCTCAACAAAACAAAGCCCATATATGACAAACCAACAACAGACATTATTCTCAATGGTGAAAAAAATGAAAGCATTTTCTTTAAGATCAGGAAGAAGACATGGGTGCCCACTCTTGTCACTATTAATTCAATATAGTTTTGGAAGTCCTAGCCATGGCAATCAAGAACAAAAAGAAATAAAAGAAATCCAAATTGGAAAAGAAGAAGTAAAACTGTCAGTGTTTGCAGATGACATGATACTTACTACACACAGAAAATCCAAAATATACCACCAAAAAACGAGCTAATCAATTAATTTAGTAACATTTCAGGGTACAAAATTAATACACAGAACAGAAATCTCTTGTATTCCTATCCACTAACAACAAAAAAAAGGCAACCCACTCCAGTATTCTTGCCTGGAGAATCCCAGGGACAGAGGAGCCTGGTGGGCTGCTGTCTATGGGGTCGCATAGAGTTGGACACGAATGACACGACTTAGCAGCAGCAGCAACAGAAAATGAGAAAGAAAAATTAAGGAAACAACCCCACTTACCACTACAACAAAAACAATAAAATACATAGGAATTAACAACCTACCTAAGGAGAAAAAGACCTGTGTGCAGAAAACTATAAGATACTGACTAAAGAGGACACAAACAGATGGAGATATATCATGTTCTTAGGTTGGGAGAATCAATAATGTGAAAATGACTGTACTGCAGAAAGCAATCCACAGATTCAATGCAATGCCTATCAAATTACCAAGGCCATTTTTCACATAACTAGAACGAAAAATTTTACAATTTGTATGGAAACACGGTGTACCTTGAATAGCCAAAGCAATCTTGAGAAAGAAAAACGGAGCTGGAGGAATCAGGCTCCCTATACTACAAACCTACACTAATGAAGACAGTAGCATTCTAGCACAAAAAAGAAACATAGATCAATGGAATAGAAAGCCCACAGAGAAACCCATAGACCTATGGTCACTGTGTCTTTGACAAAGGAGGCAAGAATACACAATGAAGAAAGACAGCCTCTTCAGTAAGTGGTGATGGGAAAGCTGGACAGCTACATGTAAAAGAGTGAAATTAGAACACTTCCTAACACCATACACAAAAATAAACTCAAAATGGATTAAAGATCTAAATGTAAGGCTAGACAGACAAGTCTCAGAATGGGAGAAAATGTCTGCAAACGAAGCAAATGACACAGGATAACTTTCCAAAATATACAAGCAGCTCATGCAGCTCAGTATCAAATACACAGCGCAATAAAACAATGGGCGAACCGACATTTATCCACAGAAGACATACAGACAGCCAACAACATGATGCCACATGAAAAGATGCTCAAACTCACTTATTAGTAGAGAACTGCAAATAAAAACTACGATGAGTTATCATCTAACACAGGTCAGAATGACCATCATCAAAAAAGGCCTAGAAACAATAAATGTTACAGAGGGTATGGAGAAAAGGAAATCCACTTGCACTATTGGTAGATACGTAAATTGATACAACCGCTATGCACAACAGTATGGAGGTTCCTTAAAAAATTAAAAATAAAACTACCCATATGACCCAGCAATCTCACTCCTGGGCATATACCCTGGAAAAACAGCTCAAAAAGACACATGTACCCCAGTGTTCATTGCAGCATTATTTACAATAGCCAGGACATGGAAGCAATCTAAAAGTCCATCAACAGATAAAGATATAGTACATATATACAGTGGAATGTTACTTGGTCATAAAAAGGAATGAAAGTGGGTCATTTGTAGTGATGTGGATACACCTAAGAGTCTGACACACCGAGTGAAGTCAGAAAGAGAAAAACAAATATTATATATTAACACATATATATGGAATCTAGGAAAATGGTACTGCTGAATCTATTCACAGGGCAGGAACAGAGATGTAAACATGGAGAATGGACTGGTGGAAATGGCAGGAAGGAGAGAGTGTGGTGAATTTAGAGAGCAGCACTGACATACATACACCACCATGTTGAAAACAGATAGCTAGTTGGAAGATGCTGTTTAGCACAGGGAGCTCAGCTTGGTGCTCTGTGATGACCCAGAGGGTTGGGAAGCGGGGCTGGGTGGGAGAGTCCCAAGAGAGAGGGGATGTATGTGTATATATATATATATAACTGATTCACACAGGGCTTCCTTGATAGCTCAGTTGGTAAAGAATCCACCTGCAATGAAGGAGACCCCAGTTCAATTCCTGGGTTGGAAAGATCCGCTCGAGAAGGGATAGGCTACCCACTCTAGTACTCCTGGGTTTCTCATTGTGGCTCAGCTGGTAAAGAATCTGCCTGCCATTGGGGAGACCTGGATTCAATCCCTAGGTTGGGAAGATCCCCTGGAGAAGGGAAACGCTACCACTCCAGTATTCTGGCCTGGAGAATTCCATGGACTGTATAGCTCATGGGGTCGCAAAGAGTCACACATGACTGAGCAACTTTTTCTTTTTCACTTTCATAACTGATTCACACACAGTGTAAAACAATTATATTCCAATTTGTTAAAAAAAACTGATGTATGAAAAATTCCCATATAAATGAAAATTAGACACTACTGGGCAAAGAATAGAGAGAGGAGAGCACAGGACAGAAATGGTTACCTAGCCAAAAGCCAAGCAGGGCCAGGCTGAGACATTAAGTAAGAGAGAAAAGTCAAGAAACGTTTCATTCAGAGTCATGCAAGGTAAGCGCCTAGTCAAAAATACAGGGAAAGCTCAATGGCTACAACAAACTAATTGAGCCTAGAAATAATACTAATGTGTCTGGAAGTGCAAGTTGGTAAATAATGGCTATTCATTCAGAAAACAGGAATAACACTGAGTGCAAGAAAGGTAACAGAAAACTAAAAACCAATTCTCATATATTCTTAATATGCTTAAATGTGATATAAAATGAGATGACAGGTACAACAGACCTGGCTTTTTTTCTTCTTGAAAATGACTGTAAATAACAATAAAACAAAAATTAATCAATACTTTCATCATCTAAACAATGACAATGGCTAAATCTTATTAAGCTTATTCACACCACGGACCACATTATGCATTCTCTCAATTTATAAATAATTTATCTTGAATGTACTCAACACTATCTAGTTTATCCTTATAACAAATACCATTTTAATATGTAATAGCTTGAGAAATCAAGGTTCAGAAAAATAATCAAATTTCACAAAACTAAGTAAATGTCTGAGCCCATAACTCAAACTCATGTCTTATCTCAGTGAAGAGCATGCTAAGACTCTTTAAGGGAGGGAGTAGCACAAAATATGGCCCACAATCCAAGGAGCTTCCAGTAGTGACAGAGACCAGATTAGTACACATAAAACACCATAAAATTATTTTAGATTGACTACAAGATATAGACAGAGAAGCCCAATGGAAAAGAAGGTTCTTATTTAGACACACTCATTCACTGAACAAATGTTTCTGGAGACCCTGATATGTGCCAGGCACTGGTATTAGCAAAGGAGATAGATACATCAGTATATCAACAAAATTCCTGCCTATGGAGACCACAGTCCTAATATGTATGTGCATGAGTGGAAAGGAAACAGCAAGAAACAAACAAGTCAGATGGTGGTTAAGCGCATTTTAGAAAGAAGAGAGATTTTCAGGATTTTAAACTTTCTTTGATTAAATTTATATGCAGTGATTACTCAATAAAAAGAGAAAGTTTAAAACGTTGAAACACTAACCAACAGAATGATCTGAGAGTATTGGGAAAAAACTGGCAGTACACTGATAACTCTCAAATTTGTGTATATTTGAAATTTTTCATGCTAAAAGAACAAAATATTCCAAGAATTCCCTGGTGGTCCAGTGGTTAGGACTCTGTGCTTTCATTGCTGAGGGCCCAGGCTCAATTCCTGGTAGGGAAACTAAGATCCCACAACTTGCTCAGGATGCCCCCACTCTCAAAAAAGACAAAGTATTTTCAAGAAAGAAAGATTCTAGCCCCCCAAATTATTATAAATAGATATACAGATATTTTCATAAATAAATAAAATAATATTATACTTGTGGACATGTGTGAAGTGTTGGGTTTATTTCCAAAGTTGTACCAGTAAGGGCTTAATGTCATAGCTCATTTATATTAGATATGATTTTGTTAACAAAATTGAAAGTCAACACACATATAAAATGCACAAATATGGGAATTATTTTTTTTAAACTAAGTGTTTTCCTTCCCAGACAGTGTATTTCTTGAGAACACTGATAAATAACTTTGTATCTTTCTATTCCAAGTACATAACATGTGCTAGCATCTAATATAATCTTAATGTCTAATAGATAGTCATATCAAAAAGTTTAATATAGTTATGTATTTTAACTCTGCTAAAAGGAAGACTCTCTACTCAATCTGAGGCACTGGTTTTGGTTATATTTAAGAAATTTAAATAGGCAATTATGTAGAAACCATTATATTTTAATTCTATTTCACAAGATTTAGGATTCTTAGCATATTCTATCTATGCTATGCTAAATTGCTTCAGACATGTTCGACTCGTGCAACCCCACGGACAGTAGCCCACCAGGCTCTTCTGTCCACGGAATTCTCCAGGCAAGAGTACTGGAGTGGGTTGCCATTTCCTTCTCTATAATATAATAACATGCTGTCTAGTCCCTCTATAGATCTATAGATTTCCTTCCATCTATTCTATCTACAGATTATGAAAACTATTAACCTTAAAATATATTAATTTATTTTAAATGACACAGATTATTTAAATGTAAGACATAACATGAATCAGAGAAGGCAATGGCACCCCACTCCAGTACTCTTGCCTGGAAAATCCCATGGACGGAGGAGCCTGGAAGCTTGTAGTCCATGGGGTCGCTGAGGGTCGGGCACGACTGAGCAACTTCACTTTCACTTTTCACTTCCCTGGACTGGAGAAGGAAATGGCAACCCATTCCAGTGTTCTTGCCTGGAGAATCCCAGGGACGGGGGAGCCTGGTGGGCTGCCTTCTATGGGATCGCACAGAGTCGGACACAACTGAAGTGACAGCAGCAGCAGTAGAAATTTCTCCCAAAGAAAAAATCTGAGTAAAAATGCTACTACCATCATAACTGCCCTGCAAAATTTTCCCACCTATTTAAATAGTTACGATCCAGTAGTTATGAATTATGAGGCAGAAACCTAAAAGCAATAACCACAGTTATCCTGCTACAAAAATAAGGAAATGCCTTTTAACAATCTCTTCATATGAACACTTGCTATTTTGTCTTAAGACTTTTTTCAGTGCCTGCAAATGAAGTACAAGGCTCACTTCACCTTGATCTCATTTCTGTTAAATTTTGGATATTTAAACACTCAAAACTTTTTTCAACAAAATTTACTTCTAAGTATAAACATATTTCCTTAAGTCAAATGCCAAAATGAAATCACTACGTTGTTTCTCAAGACAACTAAAGAAATAAAATGTACTAAAATCCAAGATTATTCTGAGTGCTGCTAAAAAGCAAAGGAGTAACTTGAATGATACGTGGCACCCTTAAATAACCTTCACAGACTGTACTGACTAAACTCTGGGGCTGGGGGAGGGAGGGGAGACTACTGTCACAGAATACATTAAACACTAACTCAAAGGTGGTAACAGACATATTCTATCATCCTTTGGCATGTAACACTTTTTTAGCACTATTAAATCTGATTTATTGGCATAAAAAGTTTTGATTAATAAAGGAGAAACACAACAACATGGTCTTTGCTAGTCTTTCCTAATATAAATTTGTGTTGAAACAAGTTTGTGGGTTTTTTAATTGAGACTTAATTCTTTTTAGATTTACGAAAATACATCTAACTTGGCCTTCACTTTAATACATCAATAATCAAATTTTATCAATTCCATGTTTTGAATTAAAATAGTAATGAACACAAGTTAATATAATCTATAATTACATGTCCTATGAGTACATTCAGGCAATTTTGTTTTAAATTGTGATTTATTTTGCTTTTTAATTTGTTTCCTAGCTAGGAAGTTCTGGTCCTTCACAGAAAGAACTGACCTAGAAAAATGGAGACACTACCTCACAGAGGATAAGGTCAGACAGAGCAGTCTGACAAAGTGCCTCTGAATATTGCTATCAGAAACTGTCGTTCTAAGTAGCTTCAACCTTGATAATAAAATCTGTAACATAACCAACCTGGATACAGAATCCAAAACTGGTGTTCATCTAGGAGTGAGAACAATGCAAGAAAAATCTTAGTACTGTGTAAAACATCTTTGTAGTATATAAAAACTTTGTTTTTCAATGTAGTGCAAAAGTAGAGAAAAATATGATCATCAGATGCAGTATTCCATAAAATTCAGTATCTATTTATAATAAAAAGAATCAGACAAAATATGAAAACTTCCTTAACCAGCAGAGACAAATATAATATGGATAAATTTTAAGTCTGAAATCACATCTATTTACCACTTCAGTGACAGTCCAATGAATGAAGACAAAAAATATTTTTCTATATTTAAAAATCACTGAAACATATTTAAAAATACATAAATACATGCAGAAAACAGCACAGAATGAAATGTCAATAAAGATAGTAGTACTTCCTAAATTGATGTAATTGCAATAAAAAATATCCAGTCATTATTGTGCGATCTGACCAGTTAATTTGCTACTAACTGTGGTATTTGAGTTCTACAATGTCCTCTTGATTCACTTTCATTTTTAATTTTCTTGAATATGTCTTTATTTTACAGTTTGAGTCTTCATTATACCATTATGTAGATATTCTATTCATCTGTTTCTACTGTACATTGGTTTTATTTGGTTTTTCATCCCTGTATCCTTTTAAGCTGGACAGAGATCTTCTAACTGGTTTTGTCGGATACTATACAGAGAAAGTAAAGATAATTTAAAGCTTCTGGTAATATTATCTTCCCAGGGATAGAATAACATTTCTTTTTAACAAGCAGCTTAAAGCAAAGGATAAAGCAGCTTAAAGCTCAGATCATTGTAAACCAGTGATGGAGATGACTGAACACTGGGCTTTAATTCCTATAAAGCCTGGTCTAATTCAGTGTACTACTTAGTACTTCTTAAAAGGGGGTGACTGTTCACCAGAGAACATTTGGCAATATATGGAAACATTTTCCATCATCACAATGAAAATACAAGAAGGGGTTGGTACAGGTGTCTACTGAATAGAGAGAGGCATGTAGCTAAACATCTTTCAATGTATAAGACAGTTTCCCACAACAAAGAATTATCTCATCCACAGTGTCAACAGTGCTGAAATTGAGGAACATTGATTTAGAGTATAGTTTCTTCAGGTTTTAACATAAAATCTAAGAGATTTAAGCAAAAAGTTTTCTTCTTAGAGGTCATGAACTCAAACTTTTATCTTCCTAGTCCACTAAGTGTGACAAGATTAACTACTTAGCTTCTCAGCCTCTTGGTGGTCTTTTCTAGAATCTGCACACCATAGGGGATAAAGAAAGCCCAAATGTCAGTCTCAGTATACTAGCTTTCTTTTCCCCTTAGAGCTTTCACCCTGTAATTTTTCACAGCTTTGGACTCTATATGTGTTAGTTGTGTGTTAGTCGCTCAGTTGTGCTCGACTCTTTGCGACCCCATGGACTGCAATCCACCAGGTTCCTCTGTCCATGAGATTTTCCAGGCAAGGATACTGGAGTGGGTTGCCATTTCCTTCTCCAGGGGATCTTCCCAACCCAGGCATCGAACCCGGGTCTCCTGCACTGCAGGCAGATTCTTTACCGACTGAGCTACAAGGGAAGCCCTTTGGACTCTATATGATGTCCTAAAGATTATTTAATTTTTATTCAGCTTTTCCAGTGGCTCTCAATAGTAGAGCTGATTCAAATTACCTTCTCTACCTGACAAGATTCTAAATATATATGGGAGAACAAAAGGGCAAGAAGCAGCACTCTATTCCTGAAGAACAATAACATGGTTGGCTTGGCTTGCCCCACCAGATTTCAAGCCATTCTAACAAACACACAAGAAAAAAACATTTTTTTAAGTTAAAAAAAAGGAAACCAAAAACCCAAAGAAGACGACAACAACAACAACAACAACAAAAAATCCTCAAATAAATAAAGAAATACTAATTACACTATGTGCTACCAGAATAGGAATATGGAGCGGGGGAGGATAGAAAAGATAAATCCTCCAAATAAGCTAAACATACATGGAAACAAATGTCAAAAGCAGGCATTATTAAAGACTGACAGAAAAAGGACCGAGTCTTTCCTGAGGCAACTAATCACACAAATAAAATAAGAAAGTAAACATTTAACAACTATCTCACAGCATATACAGTCAATTTTAGGTGGAACAAAGAGAAAAAAAAAAAAAAAAAAACGAGTGTATGGCAGCTAAAAACAAAATGAATGAAAAAACTACCAAACATAATCAAACTGTAAAATGGACAGCAAGTCATGGTCAGATATTTAACTGAAGAGAAAATACAGATGGCAAATAAGCACATGAAATCAACATCATTAGCCATTAGAGAATTACAGACTAAAACTACAGCAAGGTATTATTTCACAAATAACTGAATGATTAATATAACATAATAGTGATTACACCAAATGCTGGCAAGGATACAAAGAAACTGGATCATTCATATATTACTGATGAAAATAAAATGGTATGCTCACTATGGAAAAGAAAATGGCAGTTTTTTATAAACTAAACATGTACTTGCCACATGACCTAGTAAAATAAACTTTCAGGTGGCATTTATCCCAGGGGGAAAAAAAAAAAAAACTAACGTCAAAACAGAAAACTGTTGATGAATGTTCATAGCACCTTTATTCCTAATAGCAAAAAACTGGAAATAATGCTACTGTCCTTCAACAGGTGAAGATGAAACAAACTGTACATCTATACCTTGGAAATGTTACTCAGCAATAAAAAGAAACTTACTGATGCACACAAAAAATAAGGAACTTGTGCTTAGTGAAAAATTCCATCCCTTTTCAGATGGATAGAGTATGATTCCACTGAGATAATATTTTTGAAGTAACAAAATTATAGAGATAGAAAAAGATTAGTGGTTTTCAGGGACTGGGTACTACAAAAGGGTATTTCCTGAGGGATCCATGTGATGGAACTATTCCGTATCTTGATTGTGGTGGTGGTCACATAAATCTAAAAAGTGATCGAACTATATACAACACATACACACACAAAGTACATTAAAAAAAACTGGTGAAATCTGAATACACAACTGTATTTCCTCACTGTTCGTCGATAATTCAGCACTATTCAGCAATGATACTGAATTTACTATTGCTGTATAAGATGTCATACTATTAGGAGAAACTAGGTTTCTTTCTGTGTTTCCCCGGGTAAGTCTCTTTCCCTCTCTGAGCCTCAGGTCCTGTCTGTAGGTGGATTCTAATTCCACTAGTTTCTTCTAGCCTAGAAAGTATAAAGAAACTCATCCTTAGACTGCAGATGTACTACAGGGACTCCACGGAAAAGAAAGGCAGAAATGCAACAAATTCAGGATACCCAGTCTCTGTGCCCAGATGAATGCCAGACAGCTCAGAGAAAGAGGAGCAATCATGTAGCCCCAAAGACCATTTATTCATGAGCAGGGTGACAATATACAGCCTTGAAGTACTCCTTTCCAAATTTTGAACCAGTCAGTTGTTTCATGTCTGGTTCTAATTGTTGCTTCTTGACCTCCATACAGGTTTCTCAGGAGGCAGGCAAAGTAGTCTGGTATTCTCATCTAGATCTGGAAGAATTTTACACAGTTTGTTGTGACCCAAACAGTTAAAGGTTTTGGCATAGTCAATGAAGCAGAGTAGATGTTTTTCTTAAATTCCCTTCCTTTTTCTACGATCCAACGGATGCTGGCAATTTGATCTCTGGTTCATCTGGCTTTTCTAAATCCAGCTTGCACATCTGGAAGTTTTCAGTTCATGTACTGCTGAAGCCTAGGTTGAAGGCTTTTGAGCACTACCTTGCTAGCATGTGAAATGAGTGCAGTTGTGTGGTAGTTTGAACATTCTTTGGCATTGCCATTCTTTGGGACTGGAATGAAAACTGACCTTTTCCAGTCCTGTGGCCACTGCTGAATTTTCCAAATTTGCTGACATACTGAGTGCAGCACACTAACAGCATTATCTTTCAGGATTTGAAATAGCTCAGCTGGAATTTCAACACCTCCACTAGCTTTGTTTGTAGTAATGCTTCCTATGGCCCACTTAACTTCACACTCCAGGATGTCTGGCTCTAGGTGAATGATCACACCTTCATGGTTATTTGGGTCATTAAGACTTTTTCTGTACAATTCTTCTGTGTATTCTTGCTACCTCTTCTTAATCTCTTCTGCTTCTGTTAGATCCTTGCCATTTCTGTCCTTTATTGAGCCTACCTTTGCATGAAATGTTCCCTTGGTATCTCCAATTTTCTAGTAGAAATCTCTAGTCTTTCCCATTCTATTGTTTTCCTCTATTTCTTTGCTTTGTTCACTTAAGAAGGCTTTTTTATCTCGCATTTCTATTCTCTGGAATTCTGCATTCAGCTGGGTATAACCTTTCCTTTCTCCCTTGCCTTTCACTTCTCTTCTTTATTTCAGCTATTTGTAAAGTCTTCTCAGACAACCATTTTGCCTTTCTGCATTTCTTTTTCTTTGGGATGGTTATCATAAGTTTGTTTTCTAAGTCTGTGAGTCTGTTTCTCCTTTTTAAGTAAATTCATTTGTATCATTTTTTTTAGATTTCAATTATAACTGATATCACACAATATTGTCTTTGTCTGACTTACGGCACTTGTATGATAATCTCTAGGTCCATCCACGTTGCTGAATATAGCATTACTTTACTTTAAAATTTAACTGTTGTTTTATATTGAAGTATAGTTTATCTGCATATTTTTATTTTTTATGGCTGAATAATATTCCATTACATGTACACACAGACACACACACACACACACACACCACCTCTTCTTTATGCATTCCTCTGTCAATGGACATTTTGGTTGCTTCCATTTTTGGCTATTTTAAGTAGTGTTGCAATGAACGTTGACATGCATTTATCGTTTCAAATTATGGTTTTCTCTGGATATATCAGAGAAAATGCTCAGGAGTAGGACTGCTGGATCATATGGTAGCTCTATTTTTACTTTTTTATGGAATCTCCACACATTTTCCATAGTAGCTGTATCAATTTACATTTCCACCAGCAGTACAGGCTGGGTCAGGAAGATTTTCTGGAGTAGGAAATGGCAACCCAACCGAGTACTCTTGCCTGGAAAACTCCATGGGCAGAGGAGCCTGGCAGGTTATAATCCATGGGGTTGCAAACAGTCAGACATGACTGAGCACTCAAGTACAGCAAGCAGGAGGGCTCCTTTCTCTCCACACCCTCTCTAGCATGCATTGTTTGTAGACTTTTTGATGATGGCTATTTTGACTAGGCAGGATGTAGTTAACATGGAGAGTAAAAGGTAATTAGACAGAAATGAGTTAGGCCTGTGAGGCGATAATGGAACAAAAAGGGAAATGTGGTAAGCCAGTGTATGTAAGATTATTGAATAGAACAAAGAGTTCATATTATTGCTTCAAATTAAGACATTTACTATTAATGAAATAGAAATAGAAGTCAAAAATAAAGCAACACATATATCAAGTGATTTTCAATAGAGATGCCAAAGCAATTCAATGGAAAAATAAGTCTTTTCAACAAATGGTGTTGGTACAATTGGATATTCATTTCCCAAGAACAAAAGAATTTCTACCTTTCCCTTGTACCATGAACGGAAACCACGTTCTATTGTAGACCTAAATATAAAATTAGAAAGCATAAATCTTTTAAAAGAAAACCTCTATGACCTAGATCTGGGCAGAAATGCCTTAGTTTATTCAGTATGATATAACAGACATACCATAACTTGGGAGCTTAAAAAAAAAAATTATTTGTCACAGTTTAGACGGTTGGGGAATCCATGATCAAGGCTTGAGCAGATTAATGTCTGGTGAGGGGCTGCTTTCCGGCTCATAGATGGTGTCTCTTCACTATGTCCTTAAGTAGTAAAAGGGAAAAGGAGCTTTCTAGGGCTGCTTTTATAAGGGCACTAATCCCATTCATGAGGACAGAGTTTAGCCTCATCACCTCCCCAGAGCTTCACCTCCTATCATCACTCTGCAGCTATTACAAAATATGAACCTGGGGAGATGCTAGCGTTCAGCCCATAGCACTGAGAAATGGTCACAAACTAAGGGAAACTAGAGAAACTTGACAACCAAATGCAACGTGGACTGATCCTAAAACACAAAGAGGACACTGATGTAAACACTGATGAACTCTAAATAAGGTCTCAATTTAACGGTAGTGTCATTTCTTGGTTTTGACAATTATATCATGGTCATGCAAATTTTTAACAATGAGGAAACTGGGTGACAAGTATAAGGTAAAACTCTACTTTGTACTAACATGCAGCTTTTTTCACTCTAAATTATTAAGACATGAGTTTTTAATATTTTAAAATATTTTTTTAATGGGCAAAGAGTTGATCGAAAAATACATACACTGTGCCAGACTCACAGGACAATGATGATGATGTCTAATTTGCATACAACAGTGAAATGAGGTTGGAGGGGGGAGTTAATGCACAATGGTTCTCCAGTAACTAACTTCTATGCCTTTCTCAACTCCTTCCTAACAATTTGGGACTCATCAACTTCTTAATCTTTCCTTGACCACCTACATAAAGGACAGGATGATTTTAAGTGAAAAAGGCAGAGTAAATATAAAGGAAAAGAAGAGAATAGATGAGGACTGGAGGCTGAAAGATGTGAAGACTGTATTAGGGATCAGGTTGGGACTGTTTTTAAAAGACAAAATTTTTACAAGTAGGGTCTAGGCACAGAAAGTAAATCTACAAGTATAAAAGGGGGGGGAAAAAAAGGTTTTGCTTTAGAAAAAAGCTTGCTGTGCATTACACATATAACCTAGTTATGGTTATTTTTTGAAGAAGCTACAGAAAAAATAATTTCCATACCCTTAGATAACTGCAATATTAAAGAGATTAATACTGAGTGCCACTGAGGTACTAAGTAAGGAGACCTGACTTAACCTGGATAGGAGATAACTTTGAGTCTTTAAAAAATGGGCTATTTTAAATTCGTTCAATTCTCTGTTGATCTTATAAACTTAAGAGACTATAATCAGTCACCTTCATTTTGAAGTATTGTGACTTTCTGTGTATTTGATTCAAATGGCCTAAGAACCAGTTTGTTTCTTCAGGCTAGTCACTTGCGAAATGGGAATGTGTCTATGTAGTAGCAATGCTTACAAAATCACAAATTCTGAAATGCAAACAACAAAGAGTACTTCTCATCACAAATAGCAGAAAAATAACTTGAGGATAAAATAATTATAAGATTACACAGATATCTCAGAATCCAAAAAGGAACAAAAGATGTGGGTCTCACAGAGTATATCTAGGAAGCTGTTAAGAACCATAATGGTTCTCTTTATCTCTCACTGTTGCTTCTTTTTTGAAGTTTGAAGCTTCATACAAGAGAAAAACTAAAAGTTGTATGTGTTCCTATTCAAAGAGGACCACTCACATTACTCTAAGTTTACCACTATACAGGATAGGTGTCCATCCTTGATCTGATCATCAAAGACTAGGAGAAAGAAGGATGCTGCAATACAAAAGAAAGCCATTCAGGTTTTCTGATACTGAAGGGAAAAAGGCAGTTTTCAGAAAAACTGTTATCTTCAACAAAGAAGGTAATTTTCAACACAGTTAAAAAATAATATAAATGTATGTGACATTTTGGGGCTTCCCATATATCTTACAGGCAGATTATCAAATGTAATTAGTGTTTTTATATCTTAAATCTTTAAATGAAAAACACTAAATTTTTTGTTTGATCAACTAAATAGTTCAAGAATACAGTATTTTCTGAGCTCCCAGATATTTTTCTATGACCTTATATTTAACATCACTACCATGTCTGAAATCAATCTTTGCACTGGTCTGATAAGTAACCTAGAACAGGAATGGTCTGATACAGCTGCTGCTGCTAAGTCACTTCAGTTATGTCTGACTCTTTATGAACCCAGGGACTGTAGCCCATTAGGCTTCTCTGCTCATGGGGATTCTCCAGGCAGGAATACTGGAGTGAGCTGCCATGCCCTCCTCTGGGGAACTTCCCAACCCAGGGATCGGACCCAGGTCTCCCACACTGCAGGCGGACGCTTTACCATCTGAAACACCATGGAAACCCATATTTCCTCCTATTTTGCTACTATTTTAAATTACCTTAGAAAATCAGTGTCACAGTAAACTACCCCTTCTCCTTCACACCATAATTTAGCTCTATTAAAATATTATTTTAAAAATTAGTTCAAAATTCATTGGCTAATGAGAACTTCAGTTTAGGGGAAAAGAGAGTTTAAAAATGTCTGGATTTAGGTGCTTCTATATGATATGGCATTACAACTGTATTTCCATGTCAAAAGTAAAGTTGGCCCCTGAAGGGTGACATTTTCAATAAACTTCTATGACTCCACAGTATGGAAAAAGATAAACAATGAAAAACATTTTTATACAATGTGTGTGTATGTATATACATATATATAATCTAATCTCTGATTCAAGGGTTTCCCCACCGCCCCCCCATATAAGAACATTCAATCAAAAACAAAGGAAACGAGTTTCCTTAACTTCAGTTACAAAAAGGCATAGAGGTCAATGAGATGATTGAAAAAAAAATTTAATAGACCATATATTCCAATGGTTCTCAAAATACATAAAACAATATGCAGAGGAAATTCCATCCCTTTGCCCCTCCTTTCCTGTATCTGTATATCCATTCTTCAAACAAACAGACCCATTTGAAATAAACCGTATCATGATGGTAACCAGAATTACTGATTTCTTATGCACCCTTGTGGAGTTCCTCTAAGAGTATATAAGTAGACACAAACACATGTATTGACTTCTCTTCCGTATCTTATACTTACTTTGAAAAAAATAATACAAAGCTATATGTAGAACAGTACAACTTGCTTTCACTTAATGAGATAATATGAAGTTATTTTTAATTATCATTACATTTAAACTACTAATGATAAAGACAAATATAAGGCTAAATAAAAGGCCTCATTTAAATGTTATACACAGTCACAGATTTAGGTTTCAAGGCTGTCAGCAGTACTAATGTAAAACCATACTAAGAAAATGTTAATGATTTATACAACTGTAAATGAGAAATGAGATTTCATGGGAGTTAGCAGAGGTTGCTTACCTATCTTCAGTAAAACATTAACCTCAGTGAGATCTCAAATGGCCTCTGTAAAAAGTATGGCAACTCCAAGGCTTAAGCTTAAACCTGACCACAACTAATATGTGAATAAACAAGTAACCTAATTAAAGTCAAGAACCTCCATTTTCAGCCCAGTAGCTATTTAGGTGAAGTGACTAAAAACATAGAACTGAATAAAGAAAATATATTCCATAAATGGACAATACTATAACAATTTCTCACTTCCTCCTGGTATAAACCAGCATGACAGTTGCAGGAAGACTGAAAACCCAGAAACTGTGCCATGCAATTTTTTTCTACTTCCGAATTCTAAGAGGGGATAGAAACAGAAAACATTTTATTCTCTAGGCTAAAATGTGGCCTGGATTCTTGTTACCTTCAAAATGTGTATTTTTCTGTGCAGAAAAAAAATCTTTCATAAGAAAACTATATGTTAATACTAGCCCAAAGCATTTCTCATGAAATCACCATAGTAAAAACAAACATTTAAAAGTCTATAAAAAAGAAAATTAAGACCTAATACCAAGCATCACTACGAACAAAGCTAGTCGAGGTGATGGAATTCCACTTGAGCTGTTTCAAATCCTGAAAGATGATGCTGTGAAAGTGCTGCACTCAATATGCTAGCCAATTTGGAAAACTCAGCAGTGGCCACAGGACTGGAAAAAGTCAGTTTTCATTCCAATCCCAAAGAAAGGCAATGCCAAAGAATGCTCAAACTACCGTACAACTGCACTCATCTCACACGCTAGTAAAGTAATGCTCAAAATTCTCCAAGCCAGACTTCAGCAATACATGAACTGTGAACTCCCTGATGTTCAAGCTGGTTTTAGAAAAGGCAGAGGAACCAGAGATCAAATTGCCAACATCTGCTGGATCATGGAAAAAGCAAGAGAGTTCCAGAAAAACATCTATTTCTGCTTTATTGACTATGACAAAGCCTTTGACTGTGTGGATCACAATAAACTGTGGAAAATTCTGAAAGAGATGGGAATACCAGACCACCTGACCTGCCTCTTCAGAAATCTGTATGCCGGTCAGGAAGCAACAGTGAGAACTGGACATGGAACAAGACTGGTTCCAAATAGGAAAAGGAGTATGTCAAGGCTGTATATTGTCACCCTGCTTATTTAACTTATATGCAGAGTACATCATGAGAAACGCTGGACTGAAGAAACACAAGCTGGAATCAAGATTGCAGGGAGAAATCTCAATCACCTCAGATATGCAGATGACACCACCCTTATGGCAGAAAGTGAAGAGGAGCTAAAAAGCCTCTTGATAAAGTGAAAGAGAGCAAAAAAGTTGGTTTAAAGGTCAACATTCAGAAAACTAAGATCATGGCATCTGGTCCCATCACTTCATGGGAAATAGATGGGGAAACAATAGAAACAGTGTCAGACTTTATTTTTGCGGGGCTCCAAAATCACTGCAGATGGTGATTGCAGCCATGAAATTAAAAGACGCTTACTCCTTGGTAGAAAAGTTATGACCAACCTAGATAGTATATTGAAAAGCAGAGACATTACTTTGCCAACTAAGGTCCGTCTAGTCAAGGCTATGGTTTTTCCTGTGGTCATGTATGGATGTGAGAGTTGGACTGTGAAGAAGGCTGAGCGCCGAAGAATTGATGCTTTTGAATTGTGGTGTTGGAGAAGACTCTTGAGAGTCCCTTGGACTGCAAGGAGATCCAACCAGTCCATTCTCAAGCAGATCAGTCCTGGGATTTTTTTGGAAGGAATGATGCTAAAGCTGAAACTCCAGTACTTTGGCCACCTCATGAGAAGAGTTAACTCATTGGAAAAGTCTTTGATGCTGGGAGAGATTGGGGGCAGGAGGAGAAGGGGACGACCCAGGATGAGATGGCTGGATGGCATCACCTACTGGATGGACGTGAGTCTGAGTGAACCCCGGGAGTTGGTGATGGACAGGGAGGCCTGGCGTGCTGCAATTCATGGGGTCGCAAAGAGTTGGACACGACTGAGCAACTGAACTGAACTGAACTGAACACTAAATATTATCCATTTTTAAAGCAAAGCAACCCAAAAGATTGCTAACCAATGATAATGTTAAGAAAATATTCAAGTGTCATCAAAGTACCAAAAACAGTGTTGTTATTTCAACCAAGAGACAAACTAAAGCAGGTGTCAATGGGTCAGCAATGAGAATTTATGTCATCATCCCACACCATGAAGACTATGGAGACATATTAATTATTTAAACTAAGACTAGTCCAGAGTTAACAACATGACTAATAAATGCTCTATATAATCCATAAGTATGATTCATTTCTACAAATAGTTTACTAGGTAAAATATAAGGACCCTGAGTGTAGTAGACAGGCTATGTTTTAGTCCCATGTCTGTCAATCAGAAGCTGCAGGTCCACAGACAAGTTGCTTACATCTATAGCTTCAGTTATCTCATCTGCAAAATGTAGATGATTAAAAGCTCTAATGATTTAATTTGATGATTCTTTAAAAAGTACCTGGTATGAAGTAAAAAGTACCTTGGTGGTTCAGATGGTAAAGAATCTGCCTGCAATGCAGGAGACCTGGGTTGGATTCCTGGGTCAGGAAGATCCCCTGGAGAAGGGACTGGTAACCCACTCCAGTACTCCTGCCTGGAGAATTCCACTGACAGAGGAGCCTGGCAGGCTATAGTCCATGGGGTCAGAGAGAGGCAAACACTACTGAGTAACTAACACACACACACGAAGTAAAACGTAATCAATAATGCTGTGTTGTCACATACTGTATGTCATTGATGTTCAAGATATTATCCTCTAGTATCTTGGGGATAGAGGTACCTCTAAGGGAATCTCTTGGGGAAAGAGAAATTAAAAATACAAATAAAACATCTTTAACTATCATCCTCAAAATGCTGATAGAAACATATGGAAAGCAAGCATATACAGAAATAATTAGACTGCAAGGACTTACAGAAATGTTGAATATTCTAATAAAAGACTTCTATGTATTTACAAAGAGGATTTTCTAATTACAATCAATGGAATTCTTGAAATGAGGGACAAATATGAATCACTCTGAATTTGTAGGGATTTAATGACCAGAAATAGATAAAAAAGTGCTTACAGGTGAGTAAAAAGCATGAACAAAAGAACAGAGATGTTGAACTGTATAGTATTTTTCGGAAGTGCTTAGCATAAACAGGTATAGATAGAATATACTATTGTGGGAGGTAGGAGGGAAAAGTAATAAATCTAGTAACACCCTAAATTCACTAGAAGAACAACAGATTTCAAGCAATAAGAATTGATGGTAAGCAAAGAGTTTCTAAAAAAACATACTATTTAAAGCTTTAGGGTTTTAAAAATCCTTAACATTATAAGCAATCTAGCTTGTAACTAAAAAGGAACATATTTATTACTTCAGTATCATAAGCATCTGGTAATGTCATAAAAATTTGTACCTATAAAATTATGCAAAAGGAATAAAATATTTTAAACTATTTATCTGAAAAGAACTCCCCACTTGTTTGAAAGTTATTTCACAAATGCACACTTCAATCTTTCCTGTTATTTTTAAAAGTACATAGTAAGTACTTTCTTATGTTTCTTTTTCATGTATTTTAAAACCTTACTATTAACTTGAAAATCATTCTACCATGTTACTTGTGATTAATATGTCAACAATTATTTAAAACAACTGTTTTTCATTTTCAATGTAATATTAAGTTCAGTATAGTAGCAACGCCAACATATGACATGAATTGAGATCTATATGAGGAAAGGACTGTAAAACTCACAATCAATTACGATCTGCATATGAATAATTTGAAAGTATGCAGTAAATCAGTAAAAAACTAATTTTAGGTTAGCATTTCCAAAAAAAACATTAATTTCACCTGCTTCCAAATCTTCATATTAAAAAAAGGACGTGCATATAGACTTACTCTGAGGGCACTAGCTGAATGGGTGCAACTTGAGCTGAAGTTCACAGAGATTCTGAAGAAGTAATAACAACGCAAAAGCCACAGTCTGCTCAAAGATAGAAGGCCAGCAAGAGACTTAGCGGCACAAACCTGGAACCACAAAGTAGGCCAGCAAACCACACCCTGCCATAAGAGAAAACTACCCTACTCTTTCTACCTTAGTGGGTCTACAAAGAAAGCTGAGTTGGTAGTGAGCAAATAGAACTTAAAAAGAATTTCTTTGAAGTTGTAACCATGAATCAGCCCTCACATGGACTCATTCACATTAACTTAGTAATACAAAAAAATTTTTAAGCTTAAATTTAAAGTGATCTGAGACCATCAGATCAGTTCAGTTGCTCAGTCATGTCTGACTCTGCAACCCCATGGACTGTAATACTCCAGGTTTCCCTGTCTATCTCCAACTCTGGGCGCTTACTCAAATTCATGTCCATCAAGTCAGTGATGCCATCAACCATCTCATCCTCTGTTGTTCCCGTCTCCTCCTGCCTTCAATCCTTCCCAATATCAGGGTCTTTGCAAATGAGTCAGTATTTCCCATCAGGTGGCCAAAGGATTGCAGTCAGAGCTTCAGCATCAGTCCTTCCAATATTCAGGACTGCATTTCCTTTAGGATGGACTGGTTAGATCTCCTTGCAGTCCAAGGGATTCTCAACAGTTTTCTCCAACACCACAGTTCAAAAGCATCAATTCTTCAGGGCTCAGCTTTCTTTACAGTCCAACTCTATAATCCAAACATGACCACTGGAAAAACCAAAGCTTTGACTAGATGAACCTTTGTCAGCAAAGCAATGTGTCTGCTTTTAAATATGCTGTTTAGGTTGGTCATAACTTTTCTTTCAAGGATAAAGCATCTTTTAATTTCATGGCTGAAGTCACCATCTGCAGTGATTTTGGAGACCCAAAAAATAAAAGTCTGGCACTGCTTCCACTCTTTCCCCATCTATTTGTTATGAAGTGATTGGGACCAGATGCCATGATCTTAGTTTTCTGAATGTTGAGTTTTAAGCCAACTTTTTCACTTTCCTTTTTCACTTTCATCAAGAGGCTTTAGTTCTTCGCTTTCTGTGGTATCATCTGCATATCTGAGGTTATTGATATTTCGCACAATAATCTTGATTCCAGCTTGTGTTTCATCCAGTCTTTCTCATGATGTACTCTGCATATGTGTTAAATAAGCAGGGTGACAATATACAGCCTTGACATACTCCTTTCCAATTTAGTCTGTTGTTCCATGTCAAGTTCTAACTGTTGTTTCTTGACCTGCATACAGATTTCTTAGGAAGCAGGTCAGGTATTCCCATCTCTTGAAGAATTTTCCAGTTTGTTGTGATCCATGCAGTCAAAGGCTTTGTCAATAGTCAATAAAACAGAAGTACGTGTTTTTCTGAAAATCTCTTGCTTTTTCGATGATCCAAAGGATGTTGGCAGTTTGATCTCTGGTTCCTCTGCCTTTTCTAAAACCAGCTTGAACATCTGGAAGTTCACAGTTTACATATTGCTGATGTCTGGCTTGGAGAATTTTGAGCATTACTTTATTAGCGTGTTAGATGAGTGCAATTGTGCCGTCGTTTAAGCATTCTTTGGCACTGTCTTTATTTGGGATTGGAATGAAAACTGACCTTTCCAGTCTTGTGGCCACTGTTGAGTTTTCCAAATATACTGGCATATTGAGTGCAGCACTTTCACAGCATCATCTTTCAGGATTTGAAATAACTCAGTCGGAATTCCATCACCTCCACTAGCTTTGTTTGTAGGGATGCTTCCTAAGGCCTATTTGACTTCAAATTCCAGGATGTCTGGCTCTAGGTGAGTGATCACACCATCGTGATTATCTGGGTCATGAAGATCTTTTTTGTATAGTTCCTCTGTGTATTCCTGCCACATCTTAATATCTTCTGCTTCTGTTACAACCATACCATTTCTGTCCTTTATTGTGCCCATCTTTACATGAAATGTTCCCTTCATATCGCTAACTTTCTTGAATAGATCTCTAGTCTTTTCCATTCTATTGTTTTCCTCTATTTCTTTGCACTGATCATTAAGGAAGCTTTTCTTATCTCTCCCTGCTATTCTCTGGAACTCTGCATTCAAATGGGTATATCGTTCCTTTTCTCCTTTGCCTTTTCATTCTTTTCAAAGCTGTTTGTAAGGCCTCTTCAGACAACCATTTTGCCTTTTTGCATTTCTTTTTCTTGGGGATGGTCTTAATCACTGCCTCCTGTACAATGTTATGCACCTCCATCCATCATTCTTCAGGCACTCTATCAGATCTAATCCCTTGAATCTATTTGTCACTTCCACAGTATAATCATAAGCGATTTGATTTAGGTCATACCTGAATGGTCTAGTGGTTTTCCCCACTTTCTTCAATTTAAGTCTGAATTTGGCAATAAGGAGTTCATGATCTGAGACACAGTCAGCTCCCGGTCTTGTTTTTGCTGACTGTATAGAGGTTCTCCATCTTTGGCTGCAAAGAATATAATCAGTCTGATTTCGGTGTTGACCATCTGGTGATGTTCATGTGTACAGTCTTCTCTTGTGTTGTTGGAAGAGGGTGTTTGCTGTGACCAGTGTGTTCTTTTGGCAAAACTATTAGCCTTTGCCCTGCTTCATTCTTTACTCCAAGGCCAGTTTGCCTCTTACTCCAGGTATTTGACTCCCTACTTTTGCATTCCAGCCCCCTATAATGAAAAGGACAACTATTTGCGTGTTAGTTCTGGAAGGTGTTTTAGGTCTTCGTAGAACCGTTCAACTTTAGCTTCTTCAGTGTTACTGGTTGGGGCACAGGCTTAGATTACTGTGATACTGAATGGTTTGCCTTGGATACAAACAGAGATCATTCTGTCATTTTTGAGACTGCATCCAAGTACTGCATTTCAGACTCTTTTGTTGACCATGATGGCTACTCCATTTCTTCTATGGGATTCTTGCCCAGAGTAGTAGATATAATGGCTATCTGAGTTAAATTCAGCCATCCAGTCCATTTTAGTTCGCTGATTCCTAAAATGTCGATGATCACTCTCGCCATCTCCCGTTTCAGTTTAGTCCAGTCACTCAGTCATGTTCAACTCTTTGTGACCCCATGAACCGCAGCACGCCAGGCCTCCCTGTCTATCAACAACTCCCGGAGTCCACCCAAACCCATGTCCATTGAGTCGGTGATGCCATCAAACCATCTCATCCTTTGTTGTCCCCTTCTCCTCCTGCCTCAATCTTTCCCAGCATCACGGTCTTTTCAGATGAGTCAGCTCCTCGCATCAGGTGGCCAAAATATTAGAGCTTCAGCTTCAATATCAGTCCTTCCAATGAACACCCAGGATTGATCTCTTCCAGGATGGACTGGTCGGAGAAGGCAATGGCACCTCACTTCAGCACTCTTGCCTGGAGAATCCCACAGACGGAGGAGCCTGGTTGGGTGTAGTCCATGGGGTCACTAAGAGTCAGACAAGTGACTGAGCAACTTCACTTTCACTTTTCACTTTCATGCATTGGAGAAGGAAATGGCAACCCACTCCAGTGTTCTTGCCTGGAGAATCCCAGGGATGGGGGGGCCTGCTGGGCTGTGGTCGATGGGGTCGCACAGAGTTGGACACAACTCAAGTGACTTAGCAGCAGCAGCAGGATGGACTGGTTGGATCTCCTTGTAGTCCAAGGGACTCTCAAGAGTCTTCTCCAACACCACAGTTCAAAAGCATCAATTCTTCGGCGCTCAGCTTTCTTTATAGTCCAACTCTCACACCCATACATTACCACTGGAAAAATCATAGCCTTGACTAGATGGACCTTTGTTGGCAAAGTAATGTCTCTGCTTTATAATATGCTGTCTAGGTTGGTCATAACTTTCCTTCCAAGGAGTAAGCGTCTTTTAATTTCATGGCTGCAATCACCATCTGCAGTGATTTTGGACCACTTCCAATTTGCCTTGATTCATGCACCTAACATTCCAGGTTCCTATGCAATAATGCTCTTTATAGCATTGGACTTTACTTCCATCACTCAGTTCAGTTCAGTTCAGTTGCTCAGTCGTGTCCGACTCTTTGCAAACCCATGAATCGCAGCACACCAGGCCTCCCTGTCCATCACCAACTCCTGGAGTTCACTCAGACTCACGTCCATCGAGTCGGTGATGCCATCCAGCCATCTCATCCTGGGTCGTCCCCTTCTCCTCCTGCCCCAAATCCCTCCCAGCATCAGAGTCTTTTCCAATGAGTCAACTCTTCACATGAGGTAGCCAAAGTACTGGAGCTTCAGCTTTAGCATCATTCCTTCCAAAAAAATCCCAGGGCTGATCTCCTTCAGAATAGACTGGTTGGACCTCCTTGCAGTCCAAGGGACTCTCAAGAGTCTTCTCCAACACCACAGTTCAAAAGCATCATTCTTCGGTGTTCAGCCTTCTTCACAGTCCAACTCTCACATCCATATATGACTACTGGAAAAACCACAGCCTTGACTAGACGGACCTTAGTCGGCAAAGTAACGTCTCTGCTTTTGAATATGCTGTCTATGTTGGTCATAACTTTTCTTCCAAGGAGTAAGCGTCTTTTAATTTCATGGCTGCAGTCACCATCTGCAATGATTTTGGAGCCCAAAAAAATAAAGTCTGACACTGTTTCCACTGTTTCCCCATCTATTTGCCATGAAGTGATGGGACCAGATGCCATGATCTTCGTTTTCTGAATGTTGAGCTTTAATCCAACTTTTTCACTCTCCTCTCTCACTTTCATCACTAGTCACATCCATAACTGGGTACTGTTTTTGCTTTGGCTCAGTCTCTTCTTTCTTTCTGGAGTTATTTCTCCACTGATCTCCAGTAACATATTGGGCACCTACCAACCTGGGGAGTTCATCTTTCAGCGTTCTAGCTTTTTGCCTTTTCTTATTGTTCACAGGGTTCTCAAGGAAAGAATACTGAAGTGGTTTGCCATTCCCTTCTCCAGTGGACCACGTTTTGTCAGAAGTCTCCAACACGACCCTCAGTCTTTAAAGTGATTGAAGACCATCACGATGGTGCTACTCCAGGTATGAGGCAGACTGAACAGCAAGTCCTCTCTACCTTCATTCTAGGCCTCACAATATTCTCACAAAATCCCCCAACCATCTTAGCCTGGAAAGGGGGTGTGGAGAGTTAAAAATTAACTAAGCAGAAGGTATCATGGACAGCAAACAGGAAAAACTTTAAGACATGAGAATTAACAGATAGTTTAACACAGAATAATTAGAAGTTGTGAATGTTTAAAAAAATTAAAGCTTGAAATGTGTAGAAAACAGAATGTTTTTTACTATTTACAAAAAAGGCAAGCAGAATTAGAAAACAATCAGTTAGAACTTCTAGGTACAAGAAAAGAGACTAGTTGAAAAAAATTTTTTTAATTATTTATTTTTTGGCTTCACTATACTCATGTGGGATCTCAGTTCCCCAACCAGGGTTCGAACCCACATTCTTCTGCATCCCTGCATTGGAAGCAAGGCATCATAACCACTGGACCACCAAGAAGTCCCCTTTGTTGGAAATTTCTGATAAGAGCAATGGATGGTTAAAGGGTTATTAAATATCACGGAAAAGAGTAAGCAAACTACAAGACACGTCAGAGGAAATACAGCACAGAGACAAATCAATAAAACAGTAAAAAATAAATGAAAAGGAGACTGTGATCAATTGTACTTTAAGTCTAATTCACTGTTTCACTAACAAAGGAGAGGGATGGCAAAGTTGAACAAGAAAGCATAGCCCTGCCCCCATGAGTTACATATTCTAGCAGCAGACTGACACTCATCACATAATCACATAAAATATATAAAATTAAAATGTAAAAATTATAACTGTGATTGATAAAAGACATTACAAAAATTTACTAAGTACTTTTCTTAGTTTAGACCATGAGTATAGAGCCCTTCCATGAAGAAATGAGGTAATATGTGAGTTATAAATCAAATTATTTGGGAAAGTGTTCTAAAGCTGAGATAAGCCAAAGTGCCAAGGCAGGAGAAAATATGCTGTTTTTTAGGAATTCAAAGAAAATTACATGAATGGGCTATGAAGAACAATAGGGCAACAGGGGATGGAGATGTGTGGTGAGAAGGGCAAGATCATGCAAAATCTGGCATGTTTGCTAAATGGATGTTTGCTCTTTTATTTAAGATTAAGAAGACACTTAAGACTTCTAAGGAAAGCAGGTGAAAATTAGATTTTCATTTGGAAAATATATTTGTAACTGACTGACTTTTTTTGAGAATCAAAGAACACTGGGAATTATTTCTAAAACCATTACCAAAATAACATTTTTATAGTAATCACGTACTTAACTGTAAACATTAAGTACAAGTTAATCACAAGTACAATAAATTATGTAAAGAAGGTCATTATGAATTCACTGTCCCAACAGTGAACTTCCCTCTTTTAGTAAGTGAGAGAAAAGAGAAAGGCTGTCACCAGTTATCTTTGATTTTTAGACCTCTGAAATTAATAATGTTATGCTGTTATTTTATGTATTACAATTGAGATCAACATGATGGACAGGGACTTTTATATAAGCTCATATATTTCACTTTCCCCTATTTCTAAAAATAAGTTTACTATTTTAGTTAACTTTTACATTTGCTTTCGACTACCTTTATTGTCCAGAGCATATTCTACTTGAATTTTCAATTTCCTTAGTTTATTCTACAATTTTTATCATTTCCTAATCTTTTAGCAATTTGTATTAGCACTTTTATATTAATTTTCAAAAATTTAATCTGCTTTAATTAAAAATACAAACGCCTTATATAACTTTGCTGAGAAGGGAAATTTTGTTTAAAAAATAAAAAGCACGAAAGTGTTTCTCAAATTTCTCTCACATGTGTTGTGACCTACTTTTTTCTTTTTATTTTGAAATAATTATAGCTTCATAGGAAACTGCCTAAAACCAAAAGTCATCTACTTTCTTATAACAAGTAACATCTGATAGAACTATAACATAATGTCAAAACCAGGAAACTGATATTGGTACAAACTACAAATCCTATTTCTCCAGGTTCACATGTACTCATACCTGTGTATGTGTACACGCATGCAATCTATTCAGTTTTATCCTATGTCCAGATTCATGCATTCTATTCAATTTTATCTTATGTTCAGATTCATGTAACTACCACCACAACCATTATATAGAATTGTTCCATTACCAAAAAGATCCCTAGTGCTTTCACACCATTTATAAAAACCTTGAAACAGCGAAAGGGTATAAAGCTCTGTCTGGAAAAGAAAGATTCAGGCAGTCTGTGGATGAAGAAAGGTCAAAGGTTGAGCAGCAGGCAAAAATTTTTTTGAGGGACAGTTGTATGAGAGTAGCTCTTGGTTTAAGACAAAGACGGAAAGATTTTGTTGAAGCTCTGTTCTGTTTTGTGCTTTCTTCTCTAGCTACTTATTCAAAAAAGATAGTGTATGCTCATGTGCGTTAACTTTTGATAATACGTAATAATGAGAGGGATGCCAAGTTAGTGGGCTTCCCTGGTGTGGTGGCTCAGATGGTAAAGAATCTGCCTACAACGCAGGACACCCAGGTTTGATCCCTGGGTTGGGATCCCTTGGAGAAGGAAATGGCAACCCGTTTCATATTCTCGCATGAAGAATTCCATGGACAGAGGACCCTGGCCAGCTACAGTCTATGGTATCAAAAACACACTGAGTGAATTACATACCAAGTTAGGAGTAGAGCAGACTCAGCTTTATTTGTACTACACAGTAATGAAATTTTAAAGCAAGCTGACTTAAAGCCCAGTAACACCATAATTTAGCTGAAATAGAAGAGTATATGCATCACTGCTTTTCTAAAACAAAATTTATCTGATGTTCCAAAATTAATGTTCTTCAGATAAGCTATATTTAAATGGACTCCACATACTCCAATGAGAAAAAAACAAACATAAATAGCATTTATTTTAAATTTAAAAAGTATCAGGGCTATACTATGTATCTGTACATTACAGTGCTACATCATAAGGATTGCAAAAGACTTTATTCAAATCCATATATACCACTACTAACTATGTATTACTGACTCTACCTCAGAGATTATAAAAGATAAGATTTGTCTGCACACACACCATATGCCATAATACCAGGTGGAGGAGCATATACCAGAGACTTCCTAGCATTACTGAATCAAACGTAGGAGACATACACTCAAAATGACCAAAAAAAAATTCTAAATCTATAATTATTTCTGCACGCAAAAAGGTCAGTCCCCCTTTTCTTCAACTGTGAAAGTGAATTATTTTGATATGCCTTACCTTCAAATTCTCCTGAAAATTAAAAAAGACCTTAGAAATCATCTTATATTCTTTGAAATCCACAGGGGAGCCCCAAGATTAGCACAACCATCTTTGGGCTTACCCAGTTTAGATGTCACAATGGCTTGCCAATCTTTCATAGTTCACATTAACTATTTCAACTTAATGACCTTAAGATATCAAAATCACACAATTCATAAAGCAGTATATTCATAGTAAGCTATCTATTTAATTTGAAAATAAGACTTTTGGAGCCCATTTACCAAGAAGGGAGGAAGAAAAGTAGGAAATTCTAAAAGGACAATCTGTTAACTAGAGATACCTACAGGAAATATATGAAAGTGAATGAGAAAAGATTATCACTTCTACATAATTATTTGAACTTTTCAATAGACAGTTACTTCTTTCAACAGTTAATCATACCATGTCTCAAGTTTGCTTATCTATAAAATAGGGATAATAAACATATCTACCTCAAAAGGATAATGTAAAAACACTGAGAAATTTCTGGAAGTTTCTAAGACCTCAAAAATCAAATGATGTTATTATTACTTATACTATTACATGTAAAAAAGTAAAACTTACATCATATGTTTTCAAACAGTAAGTAAAATAAATATACTTTAAAACAGAATCAAGAGAAATCTGCATTTTTCATATAACTCTTCACAGGTGCATTTAAATAATTATGTGTCAGACAGCAAGGACCATACTTGTTGGATTTATAGTACTTACATAATGCTTAGCATGTGGCAAACTTTAAAATACATATTGAATGAATGAAATTATCATGTAACATATATATATATAATGCTGTTGCATTTTAAGTTACTTGTGACCATTTATAAACTCAAAAAATATACAGTGAAGGGAAGCTACTTTTGTAAAGAGGCAAACATCTAAAACTCAACACCAAAGTAGAGTTTTTCCATTCAAGAGCTGAAAATAATTTCTCAAATGAGAACACATGGTAAACAGACAATCATACTTCTGGACAAGAAGAAAATATAATCAACAATATCTATCTATATTTTATATGGCTACTTGCTTTTGGCTGCTTTAAATTATATAGCAATAAAATAAAAACCCCAAGCAATTCCAATGTTACAAAAGACAAACAGATACGGGCAAATACTTATAATGGGAAGGTCAAATTATCAAGAGAATGATTCCAAAATAATTTTAGGATATAAAGGTTTTTAATAAATTATTAAACATTCAACATCACAGTAATCTATGCACCGATTACTGATGCTGAAGAAACTGATGCTGACTGGTTCTGTGAATATTTACACCTTCCAGAACACCAAAAAAAAATAAAAAAATAAAAACCACCCAGATGTCCTTTTCATCATAGGGGACTTGAATGCAAAAGGAGGAAGTCAAGAGATACCTGGATTAATAGGAAAGTTTGGCTTTCGAGTACAAAATGAAGCAGGGCAAAGTCTAACAGAGTTTTGCAAGAGAATCCACTGGTCATACCAAAACACCCTCTTTCCAACAACACAAGCGATGACTCTACATATGGACAGCACTAGATGGTCAACACTGAAGTCAGACTGATTATATTATTTGCAGAAGAAGATAGAGAAGCTCTATACAGTCAGCAAAAAACAAGACATGGAAGTGACTATGGTTCAGATCAAGAACTTACTGCAAAATTCAGGCTTAAACTGAAGAAAGCAGGAAAAACCACTAGACCAGAAAGGTATGCTGCTGCTGCTGCTAAGTTGCTTCAGTCATGTCTGACTCTGTGCGACCCCATAGATGGCAGCCCACCAGGCTCCGCCATCCATGGCATTTTGCAGGCAAGAGTATTGGAGTGGGTTGCCATTGCCTTCTCCTATAAAGGTATGAACTAAATCAAATCCCTTATGATTATACAGGGGAGGTGATGAATAGATTCAAGGGATTAGATCTGATAGACAAGAGTACCTGAAGAACCATTGATGGAGATCATATCACTGTACAGGTGGTGGTGACCAAAACCATCCACAAGAAAAAGAACTGCAAGAAAGCAAGGTGGTTGCCTGAGGAGGTCTTACAAATAGCTTAGAAAAGAAGAGAAGTGAAAGGCGAAAGAAAAAAAGAAAGACACACTCAACTGAATGCAGAGAGTCCCTTGGACAGTAAGGAGATCAAACCAGTCAACCAGGAAATCAACCCTGATTATTAACCAGAAGGACTAGTGCTGAAAGCTCCTCCAATACTCTGGCCACCTGATGTGAAGAGTTGACTCACTGGAAAAGACCCTGATGCTGGGAAAGATTAAGAGCAGGAGGAGATGGGGGCGACAGAGGATGAGATGGTTGGATGGCATCATGGACTCAATGGACGTGTTTGAGCAAACTTAGGGAGATGGTGAAGAATAGGGAAGCCTGGTGTGCTACAGATGATGGGGTGGCAAAGAGTCAGACATAATTGAGCAACTGAAAAATAAATTTTATCCAGAGAATAATTCACTATGACCTATGATGGGACCTTGAGCCACACATTATCAGTGTGACCTCCAAAGGAAGTGATAACTAAAAAGTATTAGTCTGACCCTCTGGGAGGGGCTACAGACTAAGTAAGCCATGTGAACAGTTTGTTATCAAGTCCCAGTAAAAACAAAACCAAAGGCTTGCCTTAGCTTTCCCTGTTTTACAACTACCCATGCATATTTTTATACAATGAGGTCAAGAGGAGATAATGCTCTTCATGATTCCACAGAGAGATGATAAGGAGCTCCATGGGACTCTGTACCTTTGACAGATTTTCATTTATACCTTTTCTCTGCAACAAACTATGGGCTAGTACATAACAGTTTTCAGTAAGATCTGAGTCCCCCTAGCAAATTACTGAACCTGAGGATAGTTTTCAAACACCCTTGAATTTGCAGCAGTGTAAGTAACAGCAGTCTTGTTAAGACTGTTTGTTCAAAACTGTACCTTTAACTGAGCTTAGTGCAGTTGATGTCAGAAGTGGGATTTGCATGACAAATGCTAACTACCTCAACTGTGTAGTCTGGGAAGAAAAAGAATGAGAGGGTAGGGGATGATAAACCTTTTAATTCATGGGTGACGAAGGACCATTCATGGTATACAACTGTAGCCAGACAATGATCAGTTAATAGAGCTAAAGGTTATCAGTGGAATTTAGGAAGGATGACTCTAACTCGTAGAGATCTGGCACACTGAATACATAAAGAAATGTATAATTTTTTAAATAAGCTAATTATCCAATTCCTTGACTATTATTAACTGCAACAGCTAAAAAGAAAAAGAATGTTAAGCCTGAACGTTAAGCTGGTCAAGCTCGGGAAGAAAAAATTTACTAACTAGAACAAGCAGATTAGAGAGTCTCTCTTCCAGGAGGAAAGCAAGAGATGGCAATCAGCCTATAAAAATGAGCTTTTAATGAAATGGGTCAGGCAGACTCAACAAATAATGCCAGGCAGGCACCGAGACTGGGAAAGAACTTGTACTCTGACACAAAAGGGCCATCTGACAGACTGAAGTCAAAATAGCCTCGGGAAAATGGCCCTCCATCTTAATTGCTAAGGTTCCAACAGTATACCCATGGGATTCCTATAGACCTCTAAACCTACTGAAGTTCCTCTGCGGCACTTGAAATTTATACCAATGAACTATGACTGCCCTTGCCCTGTGACTGATCACAATAAGACATACCTTAAAATATACTTCTAATATTAATGTAATTAATATATTCTCATTACTCTTTGTGTACTGCCTGTGAGAGAGAAGTGAGCCTTATTTTCGATAATATCCAATCCCACACAATGATAAATAGTCTTAATACAAGCTTGTGAACTGAGTGACACAGAGTGACTGTTTCAAACTGACTTAAGAATTCCAATGAAATGGGTAAGGGCCAACTGTAACTAAGCCTGTTCATAATAGTATCTGATATATTGCACAAGAGTCAATTCTGTTAGCAGCATAGCAAATTCCTCTGCCATACAGACTGATTAGAGTCGAACACTACTGATCAACCAACACTTTCATATATAAATATGTGTGTGTGCATACAAAATTCTCTATTACACCTTACCACACTGTAAAGTGTAAGGTAAACATAATTCCATGTGCTATAAAGTAGAACTTTGTTGCTCTGAGGTTTTTATGTATAAATTTTGTTGCTTAACCTTTACAACTCTACATAGTAAATACTATTATTATGAAGGTAGTGAGACATAAGGAGAATAAATTATTTAAGTTCATCCAGATATTAAGAGTAAAGTGCACACCAGAGGTTTGAAACAGGAAGTCCAACATCAAGGCTTATGTTCTTTAATACACTCCCTTCCTACATGGCTGCAAGGCTTCTATAGTCTTTTTCAGCCAACTGCACTCTCGAAATCTATTTTAGAAGATCCTTAAGGTCATATCATGCCATGTAACCTTCTGGGCAAACAGTAATTCAGACAGAATTAAAAACAAATCTTAAATATGAAACTTATATTATATTTTACTTGGTCATTGTTTGAATTGTTAATTTTAACAGGAAGTCTTAATTCATTGAACTGTTAAAAACAGATACTAAAAATGCTGCATTAATATAAAAAGTAGATATCAAAATATATCAACAGAAACTTAAAACAAACTAATAAACTAACTCATTTGAAGAAAACTATTTCCAAAATAAAACTGCCAGATAAACTGATTACATTAGAATTTCTACTTTCTTGGGAAACAACAGTTGTTTTCATTAAAAAGAAATTATCCTTAGGCATTAAACTTCCATTTTGAAGGATGATTTTAATTACTTTATAATACTTTCTAATATATATTGATAGTTTTAACACCACTATAATCAAGATGATTCTACTTAAATTTTATTTGTTCATGTTTCTCTAAAGTATTCATAATTATAATCTTAAAGCTGCATAATCTCTCAGATTATCTTCCAATCCCAAAGAAGGGCAATGCCAAAGAATGTTCAAACTACCGCACAATTGCACTAATCTAACACACTAGCAAAGTTAATTCTCAAAATTCTCTAAGCCAGGCTTCAACAGTATGTTAACCATGAACTTCCAGATGTTCAAGCTGGATATAGAAAAGGAAGAGGAACCAGAGATCAAATTGCCAACATTCGTTGGATCATTGAAAAAGCAAGAATTCCAGAAAAACATCTACTTCTGCTTTATGGATTATACCAAAGCCTTTGACTGTGTAGATCACAACAAGCTGTGGAAAATTCTTCAAGAGATGGGAATGCAAGACCACGCAATCTGCCTCCTGAGAAACCTGTATGCAGGTCAAGAAGCAACAGTTAGAACTGCACATGGAACAACAGACTGGTTCCAAGTAGGAAAAGGAGTACATCAAGGCTGTATATTGTCCCCCTGCTTATTTAACTTATATGCAGACTACATCATGCAAAATGCTGGGCTGGATGAAGCACAAGCTTGAATCAAGACTGCCGGGAGAAATATCAATAACCTCAAATATGCAGATGACACCACCCTTACGGCAGAAACTGAAGAAGCACTAAAGAGCCTCTTGATGAAAGTCAAAGAGGAGAGTGAAAAAGATGGCTTAAAGCTCAACATTCAGAAAACGAACATCATGGCACCCAGTCCCATCATTTCATGGCAAATAGATGGGGAAACAATGGAAACAGTGACAGACTTTATTTTGGGGGACTCCAAAAATCACTGCAGGCAGTGATTGCAGCCATTAAGTTAATTAAAAGATGCTTACTCCTTGGAAAAAAGGCTATGACCAACCTAACAGTATATTAAAAAGCAGACACATTATTTTGCAGACAAAAGTCCGTCTAGTCAAAGCTAGGTTTTTCCAGTGGTCATGTATGGATGTGAGGGCTGGACTATAAAGAAAGCTGAGTGCCGAAGAATTGATGCTTCTGAATTATGGTGTTGGAGAAGACTCTTGGGAGTCCCTTGGACTGCAAGGAGATCCAACCAGTCCATCCTAAAGGAAATCAGTCCTAAATATTCATTGGAAGGACTGATGCTGAAGCTGAAACACCAATACTTCGGCCACCTGATGCGAAGAACTGACTCACTGGAAAAGACCGTGTAGTTGGGAAAGACTGAATGTGGGAGAAGAAGGTGATGACAAAGAATGAGATGGTTGGATGGCATCACCGACCTGATGGACATGAGTTTGAGCAAGCTCTGGGAGTTGGTGATGGACAGGGAAGCCTGGCGTTCTGCAAGCCATAGGTTCGCAAAGAGTTGGACACGACTGAATGACTGAACTAACTAATCTCTCAGAATATTAATTCAACACCACTCACAAATTTTCAGACATTTGTTTCCTTTTTCCTTTTCTAATAGGACTTAATGAACAACTTTCTACATATAACATTATGTCTTTAATTCTTCAATCTGCATGACTGTCTGACTCATCCTAGGTATCTGATAGACAATGGATGAACTAAAATAACTGCTTATTAAAATTTTTTTTACTTCTTAATAATTATTTTATAAGGATAATTTCCTGAGAAGAATTAATCAATCAAAGAGTAGAAACTTCTTTATGGTTCTTGCAACTTAATACCTTCCACCCCAAATAATGTCATTTGATGACACACAAGAAATGAAAGACATGTTTATTCACTGGAATCCTTTTTAGTATTAGACCTTTTCATTTAAAAAGTTTAATCCTTTACTATATATAATTTAATCTCATAAAATGCTTTATCTTCTGGATAAATAATAATCCTAAAGTATATTATTTCCTTATTTACTAAGTACAAAGAACTGTAAAACTAAGAATTCTAATTCTGAAAATGCCAACGATCAATATGAAAAAACTCTCAAAACGAATTTATGTCAAAGCTCAATTCACAGAATATGGCATATCTTCACATTTCAACAAAATTTGGTTAAAGTCATAATCTAACCAAGTCTGGCAACATAAGAGCTGAATATAAATGCCAAGTGTGTCCCAAAGACAGGTGAACTCTATTCTACCTTGAGAGGGTTTTTTTCAAATAGAGAGCAAGTAAAAAGCATTTTCATTAGGCAAAATAACCAAAAGGAAATATACTGATGAAGGTTTACATGCTTATGATCCGATCACAATTCCTGGTGAAGCCAATCCAGAATAACCTATTTAGTGAAGGAAGAGTTGCACAGGAAAAAAAGAGAAGTCAGAGCTTCTTAAAACTCATTCCAGAAATTCAGATAATCATTTTAGATTGGAAAATTTAGTTGACAGTGAAGATATTTCATTTTTCCCTATGAAAACTTAAGGAATCACATTTGATTTGATTAGAACAAGGGTATTTATTCTAAACATTTTTACTCTTTATTTTTAACTACTTGCCATGTTCAACACTTGTAGCTGACATTACCATAATTGGCTGATGATGCTCTCTTATAGTTTGATCTAAGCATAAAGAAACAGGCAGGAAATTTGCTGTAACTCCTAGTGGGGTTCTTCTTCACTAGTTGGGATAGAGTAAGTTCATCACTTTAAGCATTTACTCACTGTCTTAACATGGGTAAGGCACTCTGCCAGAGCCCTAGGATGATACAAAGATGACCATGACACGATCCTGTCCTCAAAGAACTTACAATCTATTAGAGAAAGACAGACATGTAAACAAATAGGTATAATACAAAGTAGAATGTGCCGGTTGTTAAAACAGAGTTACAAAAACCATGTTCTGAAAGAGCACAAGATAGTGAAATTAATTCTGGATGGGGAGGTCTGGAAGGCTGGGGCAGCAGAAAGTAGCAGAAAACTCAGCCCCTTAGAAAATGCAGCAGTGTTACAGCCCAGCTAGGTTAGGGTCAAAGCCCCACTCCCCACAGAAGGTTTTCCTAAAGGAGATGGAGCCAGGGCCCTAACCCAGTTAGGTAGGCAACTCGTTGATTTCAATTATGAATGCAACACTTTCTTTCCCTGGTGCAGATAAATGGGATTTCGTGAGTATTTTATTTCATTAAAAAAATAAAATAAATTTAACAACATATTACGTAACTTACATAAAAATGTAAGTTACCCTGGCTTCCATCATCAGAATGGCCTCAGGTGGTACCCCGATTGTACAGGAGCAAGCAGAAAGAAAGACACCACTTCAGTATGTTATATATGCGGTGCTTCAATACATGTGATGCTATTAGATCTTGGGAAGAAAGATGAAAGAGACAAGAGACACTTCCAGAGAAGTGACCTGGGTATTATTATACTATACCACTTTTGAAGTTTTACTATAAAAATTTTAATGTAAACTTTAGAATAGGTTAATGAGATAACAGGATTTTTCTTTTAAGTCATCATTCCAAAAACCAGCCGGTATATTTGCTGGTTTCTACTGATTTCTTAGAATAAGGAGTAAACTAGATAATACAACCAATATGTAATATTTAACAGGTACCACACGAGGTGTGAAAACAACTGGAAAGAAGATAACACAAATATGTTTAGGTGCAGAGGAACAAGAAAGCAACGATCTTGTGCCAACAATCACAAACATTAAACCTATAGAGAATCAGAGACGAGACTAACGCTCCACTAAGTTTCATCCTATGGCCCCCTCATGTTTCCCTAAAATAACTCCAATGTGTATGCATAGTATTTTATTATGTTATATGAATTCTAAAATTCAGAAATTCGTACCTACTGGTTGTAGATCTCCCGAAATAAGTTTTAGTGAACAAATAACAGAATTTTAGTCACCTATATTACACATAAATGAATGTTTACAAAGTCTTAAAAGTTAAAATCATTATTTTCTAGGCTATACCATCCATTCTGATTTTTATTATTTGTTCTATTAATTTTTACAGCTCCCTGGAAAAAATAAAGGAAACAGAAAGGAAGACACTTCCTATCTAAATTAAGAATGACATTATATTAGACAGACTTTCTTTAAATATAATAAACATACAATTCAAAAACACTTTCTCTTCTAAAATGAGCTGAGCAAACCACAAAAAATATATCTGTAATAATATTTTAAATGTCATATTAAAAAAAAACACAAAACATATTAGAAAAACACAAAACTCTAATATGTAATTGAAAATACAGTTCAGAAGAATGCAAGTTGCTGATAAATATGAAAAAAAATTCATCCTATTAAAGAAATGCAAATTAAAACAATAAAATCGTATTTTAAAATACCAAATTAGAAGATACAAAAAAAACCACAATTTGTTCCTGAATTGTAAAAATCCCCCCCTTTAAAATGTTTCTTTGAGTTTTAAAACAAGATGTTCTGAAAACAAGTAATCAATGCTTATAGGGAAGGAACTGGAGGCTTAAGATTCAGGGAGGGATGAGAACACTCATTTACTGGGGACAATGGAAGCTACGTATAACTTTCAAATAATTTGTGTAGAGTATCAGGATATTTTAGATTTTGTTGTTTTCAGGTTCATACCCTTTAGATTCTATTACTTTGAACCTAAATTTTGAAATAATCAGATTCAGATAAAGATTTATATATTTATAACAATGACACTGATTACACTTTTTTCTAGTAACAAAAATTCAGAAAAAACTAAATCACCAAACTAATTACCAAATAGCTGTGAAAAGGAGAGAAGTAGAACGCAAAGGAGAAAAGGAAAGATACAAGCATCTGGATGTAGAGTTCCAAAGAATAGCAAGAAGAGATAAGAAAGCCTTCCTCAGCGATCAATGCGAAGAAATAGAGGAAAACAACAGAATGGGAAAGACTAGAGATCTCTTCAAGAAAACAAGAGATACCAAGGGAACATTTCATGCAAAGATGGGCTTGCAATAAAGGACAGAAATGGTATGGACCTAACAGAAGCAGAAGATATTAAGAAGAGGTGGCAAGAATACATAGAAGAACTGTACAAAAAAGATCTTCACGACCCAGATAATCAGGATGGGGTGATCACTCACCTAGAGCCAGACATCCTGGAATGTGAAGTCAAGTGGGCCTTAGAAAGCATCGCTACAAACAAAGCTAGTGGAGGTGATGGAATTCAAGTTGAGCTATTTCAATATCCTGAAAGATGATGCTGTGAAAGTGCTTCACTCCATATGCCAGCAAATTTGGAAAACTCAGGAGTGCTGACAGGACTGGTAAAGGTCAGTTTTCATTCCAGTCCCAAAGAAAGGCAATGCCAAAGAATGCTCAAACTACCACACAATTGCACTCATCTCACACACTAGGAAAGTAATGCTCAAAATTCTACAAGCCAGGCTTCAGCAGTACGTGAACTGTGAACTTCCAGATGTTCAAGCTGATTTTTAAAAAAGCAGAGGAATCAGAGATCAAATTGCCAACAACCTTTGGATCATCAAAAAAGCAAGAGAGTTCCAGAAAAATATCTATTTATGCTTTATTGACTATGCCAAAGCCTTTGACTGTGGAGATCACAATAAACTGTGGAAAATTCTGAAAGAGATGGGCATACCAGGCAACCTGCTTCCTGAGAAACCTGGATGCAGGTCAGGAAGCAACAGTTAGAACTGCACATGGAACAAGACTGGTTCCAAATAGGAAAAGGAGTACGTCAAGGCTGTATATTGTCCTCCTGCTTATTTAACTTATATGCAGACTACATCATGTGAAATGCTGGGCTGGAAGAAGCACAAGCTGGAATCAAGATTGCTGGGAGAAATATCAATAACCTCAGATACGCAGATGACACCACCCTTATGGCAGAAAGTGAAGAACTAAACAGCCTCTTGATGGAAGTGAAAGCAGAGTGAAAAAAGCTGGCTTAAAGCTCAACATTCAGAAACGAACATCATGGCATCTGGTCCTGTCACTTCATGGCAAATAGATGGGGAAACAATGGAAACAGTGACAGACGTTATTTTGGGGGGCTCCAAAATCACTGCAGATGGTGATTGCGGCCATGAAGTTAAAAGACACTTGCTCCTTGGAAGAAAAGCTAAGACCAACCTAGACAGCATATTAAAAAGCAGACACATTACTGTGCAGACAAAGGTCCATCTAATCAAGGCTATGGTTGTTCCAGTAGTCATGTATGGATGTGAGAGCTGGACTACAGAGAAAGCTGAGTGTTGAAGAATTGATGCTTTTGAACTGTGGTGTTGGAGAAGACTCTTGAGAGTCCCACGGACTGCAAGGAGATCCAACCAGTCCATCCTAAAGGAAATCAGTCCTGAATACTCATTGGAAGGACTGATGCTGAAGCTGAAACACCAATACTCTGGCCACCTGATGCAAAGAACTGACTCATCTGAAAAGACCCTGATGCTGGGAAAGATTGAAGGCGGGAGGATTGGGGACGACAGAGGATGAGATGGTTGGATGGCATCACCGATTCTATGGACACAAGTTTGGGTGAACTCCGGGAGTTGGTGATGGACACGGAGGGCTGGCGTGCTGCGTTTCATGGGGTCTCAAATAGTCAGACAGGACTGAGCGACTGAACTAAACTGAAATTACCAAACACTAGGTAAATGGATCATCATAGGATACAATATTATGCAGCCATTAAATACTGAGGAGAAATAAACAGAATAAAACATTAACTAATAGAAAACCCTGGACCTACATTTTAATTTCAGAATCTACTATTTTAATGAAGCCTCAGCTGCCATCTATGGGGTCACACAGAGTTGGACACGACTGAAGTGACTTAGCAGTAGCAGCTAAAACTAATGATTAAAAGAAAGCCTTGATTTTGCATCCTGCTGGTCTGCTGAATTCATTAGCTTTTGCTTTTTTTAAGTTTTTGTGTGGACCATTTTTCAAGTTTTTATTGAATTTGTTACAATACTGCTTTGCGTTTTGGTTTTATTTACTTATTTTTGGCCTTAGGCATGCAGGATCTTAGCTCCCTGACCAGGAATTTAATCCACACCCTTTGTACTGGAAGGCAAAGAGTTAACCACTGGACAGGGCAGGATGTCCCTCATTTATTAGCTTTCACATTTGTGCATGGTATGACCACACAAAGTCATACCATTGCCAAACAAAACTTTTACTACTTATTTTCCAAACTTAGATCGTTTTTTCCCCGTTGTCTAAGTATCATCCTTGTCTTGCTCTGGAAAATTTCCCAGGTTTTCACAATTAATCTGTTAGCTAAGAAGAAAGATATAAAATCAGCACATGAAAGTCAACTACATTTCTGTACGCTAGTAATGAAAAATATGAAAATAAAATTAACAAAACAATTCCATTTACAATAGCATTGAAAAAGCTGAATTACGTAGGAATTAACCATAGAGGGAAAACACTGGTACACTGAAAACTACAAAACACCGCAGTGTGTTAGTCGCTCAGTAGTGTCCAGCTCTTTGCGACCCATGGACTGTAGCCCACCAGACTCCTTTGTCCATGGAATTCTCCAGGCAAGAATACTGGAGTGGGTGGCCATTTCCTTCTCCAGGGGATATTCTGGACCCAGGGACAGAACCCACATCTCCTAGGTCTCCTCATTGCAGGCAGATTCTTTACCATCTGAACTACCAGGGAAGCCCATAAAACACTGCTAACAGAATTAAAAAGACACAGAAAATAAATGGAATATGTGTTCATGGACTGTAAGGATTATTAAGAGATCAATACTGTCCAAAGTGATCCACACATTCAATGCAATTCCCATGAAAACCCCCACATTTCTTGCAGAAACAGACCCATCCTGAATCTGAAATGGAATCCCCAGGGACACCAAACAGCTAAAACAATCTTCAAAATAAACAAAGTTGAGGGACTTACACTTCCTGATTTCAAAACTTTCTATAAACTAACAGAAATCAAAGCAGTGTGGTACTGGCATAAAGAGAGATATACATAACAAAGAAACTGAATGAAGACCAGAAATAAAATCTTATGTGTAAGGCAAAAAAAGTTTTGAGAATAGCGTCAAGAATATTCAATGGAGAAAGGACAGTGTTTTTAACAAATGATGGCAGGAAGTGGAATATTCACTAACAGGTAGTGAGCTTTATCTAATGCACTTACAAAAATTAACTCAAGATGGATCAACAGACTACACATAAGACTTAAAACATTCAAATTCTTAAAAAACATATGACAAAAACTTCATGACAATGAAATTGGCAGTGATTTCTTGGATATAACACCAAAGGCAAAGATAAGAAAACAAACAGTGGACAAATTTAACTTACTGAAAATTTTAAAATTTTGTTCATAGAAAGACACTCTCACCCATGTGAAAAGACAACCTACAGAATGGTAGAAAATATGTTGCAGATCAAATCTAATAAGAAATCAAAATCCAGACTACTACAGAGAACCCCTAAAATTCAGTAACACAGAAACAAACAGTCCAATTCAAAAATGGGCAAAAAATTTGAAGAATCATTTTTCAGCAGATATACAAATGCCCAATAAGCATATGAAAAGATGTTCAACATCACTAATCATTAGGGAAATGCAAATCAAAACAACAAGAAGATTATCACCTCAAACTCATTAGGATGACTACTATCAAAAACCTGAGGGGAGCAAGAGTTGGCTAGAATGTAAAGTAATATGGCTGCTCTGACAGTAGCTGCAAAATAAAAGACAGAATTACCATATAATCCAGCAATTACACTTCTGAATATTTACCCCAAAGAAGTGAAAGCATGGTCTCCAAGAGATATACATAACCCTAAGAGCACAGCAGCATTCTTCACAACAGCCAAGCGGTGGAAGCAATACAAGTATACACCAACAGACAAGTCACTAAACATGATATAGTATATACATACAATGAAATACCATTCAGCCTTATAACACAAAGGAAGGAAATTCTAACACAGGTTACAACACAGATGAACACTGCAGACATGCTAAGTGAAATCAGTCAGTCACAAAAAGACAACTGCTGTAAGATTCCACTTATGTAAGGTATAGCATAGTCAAAGTCATGAAGACCCAAAGTAAAATGATGGTTCCTAGGGTCTGAGAAAAGGAGGGAATGGGGGTTAATGTTTAATGGATATAGTTTCAGTTTTGTAAGATGGAATAATTTCTGTACACTGAAGTACAGTGAGAATGTAGTTAATACCACTGAACTTTATACTTAAAAATTAGTAAAATGGAAAATTCTATGTTAAGCACATTACACCACAATTCCAAAAAACAATTTAATTCTATGCTTGAAAAACAAGAAAGCAGAGACATATACTTTTTAAGAAAATATGTCAAAGAATTAAGTTAGAAATATTCCTGGGAGGCAGAAACAGAATGATTATCATTTTCTAGTTGACACTCTTTCGCACTTTCCAAGTTTTTTACAACGTGTGACAGTGTTAGTCACTCTCTTGCGTCTGACTCTCTGTGACCATGGACTGTAGCCCACCAGGCTCCTCTGTCCATGGGAGTCTCCAGGCAAGAACACTAGAGTGGGTTGCCAGTTCCTTCTCCAGTACGTTTTATTTAAAAAATAAGTTGAATATTTAAAAGTTTGGTGTTTATTTAAATAGTTTTGTGGGGTTAAAAGATTTAACAGAAACAAATTTGTAGAATATGATAAAATTATTATTAAATAATAATAATAATTAGAAACTTTCTCCCAAATGAGTAATTTATAAATATACATTAGGAATTCACCTTAATTTTACCTGTCTCTAAGAAAAGGCAAAGATTTTTCTAAAGTTCTGTCTATTCTTTAACTATGTTCCCAGGGGATACTTTTTGGTATTATTAGTATTACTGCTTTTGAAACTTTTCATTCAAAATTCACATATATGTGGTAATTACAGATTTCATCCAATTTTTGAGTTGTTTATAATATTAGAAAGCATACTAGTGATGGTTTAAAAAACTTCATATTAACAATCCAAAACACAGAGTATGAGACAGTTGGAAGGTATCATCAACTCAATAGACATGAGTCTGATCAAACTCTAAGTATAGTGAAGGACAGGGAAGCTTGGTGCACTGCAGTCCATGGGGTTGCAAAGAGTCAGTCACAACTTAGCGACTAAACAATAAAACACTCATTCAACAAATACTTTTTAAAAATCTGTCTTGTCACAGCAGTGTATAACGGACTTTTGGACTCAGAGAGAGAGGGAGAGGGTGGGATGATTTGAGAGAATGGCATTCTATCATGTATACTATCATGTAAGAATTGAATCGCCAGTCTATGTCTGACGCAGGATACAGCATGCTTGGGGCTGGTGCATGGGGATGACCCACAGAGATGTTATGGGGAGGGAGGTGGGAGGGGGTTTCATGTTTGGGAACACATGTAAGAATTAAAGATTTTAAAATTAAATTAAAAAAATTAATTTAAAAAAAATAAAAATAAAAAAATAAAAATCTGTCTTGAATAATATTATCTTCTTTATTTTCCTAGAATATTCGAACTATCCTATCAAAACTATAGCTCATAAATATTACCTTTCATCTTTCCATATTATATTCTCTTTTTAAAATGCCTTTAATTCATTTTATTCTCTCTCTCCTTCCCTCCCAATCTTTGCTTTTTATCCACTTACCTCCTACACTTTTAAAGGGTTAACTAAAACAGAAAATTTAAAGTACTTCAATTACCAGCAAATTAAACTATCCTTCTATGTAGTTAATTTATGTTGAAAAATTTCTAAAAGTACCTACCTTGATAATATATATATATACCAAACACCTAAAGTAATGTTTCAATGCCGTTAACATATTTCTTTGATATTAATATAATTATTTCATTCAAACTGAATAATTATTAAATGCTGAATACTCTGCCAGAAAACAGGGATAAGAATGGTTAAAGAGACTTTTCCCCCACAGAATTAATGATGAGAATTCACTGCCATCTATTGTTTTCTTAAATGGAATATCTCCTGATATGAAGTAATTTTTTTCTTACTACCTTAAAATCCACAATTGACCCTTAAACAACATGGGGGTTACAACTCAAGCCACAAACCAGTTTAAAGTATGTGTATATAACTTTTCAATTCATTCTCCATGTCTGTGGTCCCCCATTTGTAGAGTCAACCAACTGCAAATAGTATAGCATAGGAATACATATTTATTAGAAAAAAATCCACATACAAGTTGACTCACACAGTTTAAATCCATGTTGTTCAAGGGTCAAATGTAATTCTTCCATAAATATCAGATATTATCCACAATGATTCACTCAATTTTGACAAAATTTAACAAACTAAGAAAACGATATGCTACTTAATGATTTATAAAAAGTATCCCACAAAGTGTCATTCAGCAAAATTCTTTCACATCGCATACAAATCAGTCAACTATCCCTCAGCAGTCATCAATTCATGTTTCTCCTAAAGAACAGAATGAACTATTTGTGGACGAAATAAGCTGAAAGAGTACTAACAAAAAGACATAAAATTGTTTGAGAAAATGGAAGTAGTATTTTGAAATATCTGCCAGCTACTTCAGAGCTTTGTTGCTTTTGTCTAGTGGCTAAGTTGTGTCCAACTTTTTGTGATGCCATGGACTGCAGCCTGCCAGGCTCTTCTATCCATGGGATTTTCCAGGCAAGAATATTGGAGTGGGTTGGCATTTCCTTCTCCAGGGCATCTTCTCAACCTAAGGATCGAGGTTTCTCCTCACTCGAGGTTCCTCCATGCTTCTTGCATTGGTGGGGAGAAGCCATTACTCAGAAATATTAATCTATAATCACTAAGAAAACTCTAAACTTATATTTAGCTCTTAATTCTTTTAAAATAAACAACTGAAAATTATTAATGACATAAGGTATACAGATCTTACCAAGGCAGGCCACTGAATCTGTTTGCTCTTTGATCCCTGAGTCTGGCTAGGGTTGATCCTTCTGGCCCAGATTAAGTGGTATTCCACCAAGAAGGTTGAAAAATCTTCATAAACTTTAACCCACTCTCGTTTATCCCACTCAAGATCATCAAATTCCACATACACCTAGGAAAAGAAAACAAAACTCATAAGCAATGGAGAGTGTAATATTTTAAAATTTAAGCCATGAATTTAAATTACAAAAGCCATTAACAAATTCATTATTCAAATTAACACTTCTCTTAAAAATCATTATTTATCTCTTTAAACAAATTATAACACTTATTGTATACAAGAAGATAAACACTAAGTTTGCTAAGAAAAGCAATTTACATAATATTCTTCAGTACAGATGGGCAAGTATCTACTAATGAACTATGCTGATACTGATGATTCTAGAGGCAGAACTCAGGAAATGCTTTCTAAGGACCAAACAGTAATTATTTTAGGCTTTGCAAACCATATGACGTCTGTCTTAACTACATATCTCTGACTTTCTAGTATCAAAATAGCCATAGACAGAACGTAAACAAATGAGTTTGGCTTTTTTCCAACGAAACTTTTCAGTACAAAGACAGAAGGCAGTATAAGGATGGTCAACATATGAAAAATCAACTAATATAACATACCAGATAAACAGAATGAAGAGAACGACATGATCATTTCAACTGACAAAGAAAAAGCACTTGACAAATTGATCACTCTGTCACTACACAAATACTCAAACAGGACTAGAGGGAAACTATCTCAACTTAATGAAAATAATAATGAAAATAAAAACCCCACAGCTGGATCATACTCAATGCTGAAAGACTGGAAAGCTTTTCCACCAAAACAGGAACAAGACAAGAATGTTATATTTGGGAAACTGAAGCTATTTTATTCTAAGTCATGCAATCATTCAACTCTTCTTTTCCCACCCTCATTCTTTTTCATTCATACATCTGTTACATAGAGCTGTCTTCCCTACAAGAGTATTAGTTATGCTGGGGGCAGTCTTATTCTTATGTTTTTCTTCTAGCCATCTTTTGCTCCCTTACACCTGAAGTGTTTGTTTCCACTTAAATTCTGTTTGTTCTTCTGGCTTCGTTCAACTTCTTGGAAGATGTTTATAACCCCTACCTCTATTCAAGCTTAACTGTGACCATCTACAAGTAGTTATTTTTCATACAGTTCTATCAGTATATAATCCAATAATGGGTACAAACTCACTCAGGGTAGAACTGTTTCAGGGTCCACATCAGTGCTGCATACATACAAAGTGCTTACCAACTATTACAAACCTCATACTCTCGGAATCATGGAAGTTAAACATGGAGGTAAACTGGTAAAACGTATGTTTCACTTGAGATACCTCTGCCCCTGCCCATTACTAAGCTAGTTAGCTACGTTTATGTATAAGAATTGGGAAAGAGAGAAATACACTGTTTAAGGATATAATCTCTGTTCATGGTTACCCACACAAAATCATAGAAGAAGCTCTGCTGTCTTCTAAAAATGTATCCTTAGAGGTTATGCTGAGGCCATCTGATGTTATGTGAATATTTCAAATGATATTACTTTCTCCACTACTTTAAATCTTTCAAGATTCTCAGTTACTCAATTCTGCATAAAAGGGTTTTGGGAAACACCAGGAAACTGAAGTTGAGAAAAGGTTCAGGAAAACCTTAGCACTCTTTTTACTTTCCCCTTATAAACAATACATACACACATGGATAAAAATATGGTATACCTAGTTGTGGATGTGACTGGTGACAGAAGCAAGGTCCAATGCTGTAAACAGCAATATTGCATAAGGATGTGGAATGTCAGGTCCATGAATCAAGGCAAATTGGAAGTGGTCAAACATGAGATGGCAAGAGTAAACGTCAACATTCTAGGAGTGGGCAAACTAAAATGGACTGGAATTTAACTCAGATAACCATTATATCTACTACTGCAGGCAGGAATCCCTCAGAAGAAATGGAGTAGCCATCATGGTCAACAAAAGAGTCCGAAATGCGGTACTTGGATGCAATCTCAAAAACGACAGAATTATCTCTGTTCATTTCCAAGTCAAGCCATTCAATATCACAGTAATCCAAGCCTATGCCCCAACCAGTAATGCTGAAGAAGCTGAAGTGGAACGGTTCTAATGAAAAAAAACGTCCTTTTCATTATAGGGGACTGGAATGCAAAAGTAGGAAGTCAAGAAACACCTGGAGTAACAGGCAAATTTGGCCTTGGAATATGGAATGAAGCACGGTAAAGACTAATAGAGTTTTGCAAAGAGAATGCACTATTCATAGCCAACACCCTCTTCCAACAACACAAGAGAAGACTCTACACATGGACATCACCAGATGGTCAACACCAAAATCAGATTGATTGTATTCTTTACAGCCAAAGATGGAGAAGCTCTATACAGTCAACAAAAACAAGACTGGGAGCTGACTGTGGCTCAGATCATGAACTCCTTATTGCCAAATTCAGACTGAAATTGAAGAAAGTAGGGAAAACCACTAGACCATTCAGGTATGACCTAAATCAAATCGCTTATGATTATACAGTGGAAGTGAGAAATAGATTTAAGGGCCTAAATCTGATAGATAGAGTGCCTGATGAACTATGGAATGAGGTTTGTGACACTGTACAGGAGACAGGGATCAAGACCATCCCCATGGAAAAGAAATGCAAAAAAAGAAAAATGGCTGTCTGGGGAAGCCTTACAAATAGCTGTGAAAAGAAGAGAAGCAAAAGGCAAAGGAGGAAAGGAAAGATATAAGCATCTGAACGCAGATTTCAAGAGAATGGCAAGAAGAGATAAGAAAGCCTTCCTCAGCGATCAGTGCAAAGAAGTAGAGGAAAAGAACAGAATGGGAAAGACTAGAGATCTCTTCAAGAAAATAAAGGATACCAAGGGAACATTTCATGCAAAGATGGGCTCGATAAAGGACAGAAATGATATGGACCTAACAGAAGCAGAAGATATTAAGAAGACGTGGCAAGAATACATAGAAGAACTGCACAAAAAAGATCTTCACAACCAAGATAATCACGATGGTATGACCACTCACCTAGAGCCAGACATCCTGGAATGTGAAGTCAAGTGGGCCTTAGGAACCATCACTACGAACAAAGCTAGTGGAGGTGATGGAATTCCAGTTGAGCTACTTCAAATCCAGAAAGATGATGCTGTGAAAGCGCTGCACTCAACATGCCAGCAAATTTGGAAAAGTCAGCAGGGACTGGAAAAGGTCAGTTTTCATTCCAGTCCCAAAGAAAGGCAATGCCAAAGAATGCTCAAACTACCGCACAATTGCACTCATCTCACACACTAGTAAAGTAATGCTCAAAATTCTCCAAGCCAGGCTTCAGCAATACGTGAACCATGAACTCCCAGATGTTCGAGCTGGAGTTAGAAAAGGCAGAGGAACCAGAGATCAAATTGCCAACATCCGCTGGATCATGGAAAATGCAAGAGAGCTCCAGAAAAACATCTACTTTTGCTTTATTGACTATGCCAAAGCCTTTGACTGTGTGGATCATGACAAACTGCAAAATTCTGAAAGAGATGGGAATACCAGACCACCTTACCTGCCTCTTGAGAAACCTATATCCAGGTAAGGAAGCAACAGTTAGAACTGGACATGGAACAACAGACTGGTTCCAAATAGGAAAAGGAGTATATCAAGGCTGTATATTGTCACCCTGCGTATTTAACTTATACGCAGAGTACATCATGAGAAACCCTGGGCTGGAAGAAGCACAAGCTGGAATCAAGATGGCTGGGAGAAATATCAGTAACCTCAGATATGCAGATGACACCACCCTCTGGCAGAAAGTGAAGAGGAATTTAAAAGCGTCTTGATTAAAGTGAGAGAAGAGTGGAAAAGTTGTCTTAAAGCTCAACATTCAGAAAACGAAGATCAAGGCATCTGGCCCCATCACTTCATGGGAAATAGATGGGGAAACAGTGGAAACAGTGTCAGACTCCAAAATTATTGCAGATGGTGATTGCACCAATGAAATTAAAAGATGCTTACTCTTTGGAAGGAAAGTTATGACCAACCTAGATAGCATATTCAAAAGCAGAGATATTACTTTGCCAACAAAGTTCTATCTAGTCAAGGCTATGGTTTTTCCAGTGGTCATATATGGATGTGAGAGTTGGACTGTGAAGAAAGCTGAGTGCTGAAGAATTGATGCTTTTGAACTGTGGTGTTGGAGAAGATGCTTGAGAGTTCCTTGGATGCAAGGAGGTCCAACCTGTCCATCCTAAAGGAGATCAGTCCTGGGTGTTCATTGGAAGGACTGATGCTTAAGCTGAAACTCAATACTTTGGCCACCTGTTGCGAAGAGTTGACTCATTGGAAAGACCCTGATGCTGGGAGAGATTGGGGGTGGGAGGAGAAGGGGACAACAGAGAATTAGATGGCTGGATGCCATCACCGACTTGACAGACATGAGTCTGAGTGAACTCTGGGAGTTGGTGATGGACAGAGAGGCCTGGCGTGCTGCAATTCATGGGGTTGTAAAGAATCGGACACGACTGAGCAACTGAACAAAATATTTCAGTCAAGAACCTAAAGATTGATGGTGTATTTTTAATGTGAAAGGACATATACTCAATGTAAATTCTTCCCAATGAAAAGTCCTTGATGTAAAATTAAAAATTTCATCTAGAAGTGAACTTTGTAAACTCATACTTATCTTGCATAGACAGTGTTATGGTGCTTTTTAGGAATCTGCTAGCACCTGGGGACAAAAGGAAACTGAAATCAGACCTCCTCCTTCTTTGCTGGAAAGCCAATTTACTTCCAGAGTATCAACAACAGTGAAGGATTTGAGAGTTTACTGTAGACAGATAGGTAGGTAAACAGGTAGACAGTTTTGTGTGTGTGTGTGTGTGTGTGTGTGCCCACGCACACATGCTAACAAGCTAGCTTACTACTGTTTCATGGATTCTGGCAAAGGACACAAGACTCCTAAGACTTCATTACTTAGAGCAAAAGCTACTTATTACTTAAAATAGAGTATCAGCATGCTACTTACGTTGGTTCCTCAGGCCTCCCAACTCCCATGGGAAGGAAGTGAAGGGCCCAGGATGAACACCTGTATACACAGAAAGAAGAACAATGACCATGGAATAGACTTCCACTTTGTACTTTAAGTGGAAGCAAGCATGCTCTTTTTTGGGGAAAGTCTGTCTCATCCCTCCTTGCCACTCACTGCAAAGACAACCCTGAGAAATGGTCCAGATAAAGGGCAGTCAGGGTTTTGCTTTCTTGGTATACATAGCAAGGGATACACGATGCCAATGTTAGATTACCTATACCAACACAGGTAAGATTTTGTACCTTGCTAACTTGATCAGTAACAAACTTATTAGCCTTACAAAGTATGGGTATGTAAATGGGAAGAGGCTTAGAGAGGCATAATTTCTTTCAATCTATAAACCTATCTAAAACACTGTAAATACTTTTATTTAATTAACGCATTGTGCTGTGCTTAGTAAATTCTTTTAATTATCACACTACTTTGTATTAACTCCCTCCTCATTCATCCCTATTAGATCCTTCTATCTACTTAGTTCCCTGTCTTACTAGTTAAAATACAAGATCTCTGAGGGCAAGGATTAGTATACCTTCATCTTTTTTTGCATCTCTAGTGCCTGGCAAAGTACAGTCCTTGTTAAATTTTCTGAATATCCACCACTGTGCAAAGCATATTATAAACACAAATAAATGACAAATTTTGGGGAAGAAACACTACAACACTAAAAAAAAAAGGTACTAAAGGCAACATGAATACAGTTGATCTATTACTGGTGAGTCACTGGTTTCACAATTCTGTAGATAGAAGGAAAGGGTGAAGATCTCACACAGTAAATACCAGATTTCATATTAGAGCCAATCAAGATATACACTGGAACTTCAGAAATTAGAGATATACACCAAGAGTTAACAGCCGTGCGTACACCGCAACAATTTACCATGTAGTAAGTATGATGAGAGAAAAAGGCTAAACAAATAACTATCAAAAACAATCACTATGTGAGAGTAAATATGTGGAAAATACTTTACTGCCCCTCATGTACGATAAGGGGCTGGTGTAACTCAATGAAGCTATGAACCATGTCATGCAAGGTCACCCAAGATGGAATGGTCATAGTGAAGAGTTCTGACAAAACGTGATCCACTGGAGTTGGAAACGGGAATCCACTCCAGTATTCTTCCCACAAGAACCCCGTAAAGAGTATAAAAGGGCAAAAAGGTGTGACACTAGGAGAGGAGACCCCCGTACCTGAACCAGGTTGGAAGATGTCCAATATGCTACCTGGGGAAGAGTGGGGGCCAATTACTAACAGCTCCAGAAAGAATGAACCGGCTGGGCCAAAGGGAAAATAACACTAGGTTGTGTACGTGTCTGGTGGTGAAAGTAAAGTTCAGTGTCATAAAGAACAGTACTCCATAGGAACCTGAAACATTAGGTCCATGAATCAAGGTAAACTGGATGTGGTCAAGCAGAAGATGGCAAGAGTAAACACGGACACCTTAGGAATCAGTGAACCAATATGGATGGGACGGGCGAATTTAACTCAGAAGACAATTCTATCTACGACTATTGGCAAGAATCTCTTTAGAAGAAATGGAGTAGTCCTCATAATCAACAAAAAAGCCTGAAATGCAGTACTTGGATGCAACCTCAAAAAAGACAGAAAGATCTCAGTTCATTTATGAGGCAAACCGTTTATCATCATAGTAATCCAAGTCTATGCCCCAATCACTGACGCCAGTTGGATGTGCTAACAAATGAACAACAAATATTTTATTAGCTCAAGATACTAAAACAGTGAATTCTAAGAAGTGCTCACTGGATAGCTAAAAAAGTGTAATGTTTTTCTTTTAATCTGTGCTTTCTACAACAGATATCAATATGCAAAGATTCTCAGTTTTACATATGTTTAATAGGAAATCCCTAAAAGGAAAGCTGTCAAACTGTTAAAGCAATCATTGGCAAGAAAACAAAAACATAAATAGCAGTCATACAATTCAGTTTCTGCTATTTTGCCCATTAAAATTAACCTAACCTTTGAACTCTTCAAACACAGTTACTATTTATATACAGAATGTCTCTTTTCTACTACATGGCTTGATTGTTTTAAAGTAGCAAGTGGATTCTGCTCACTTCATTTCAAGACATGTATTCAGCTTCAGTTCAGTTCAGTTGCTCAGTCGTCAGTTCAGTTCAATTGCTCAGACGTGTCCAACTCTTTGAGACCCCATGAATCGCAGCACGCCAGGCCTCCCTATCTATCACCATCTCCCGGAGTTCACTCAAACTCACGTCCATTGAGTCCGTGATGCCATCCAGCCATCTCATCCTCTGTTGTCCCCTTCTCCTCCTGCCCCCAATCCCTCCCAGCATCAGAGTCTTTTCCAATGAGTCAACTCTTCGCATGAGGGGGCCAAAGTATTGGAGTTTCAGCTTCAGCATCATTCCTTCCAAAGAACACCCAGGGCTGATCTTCTTTAGAATGGACTGGTTGGATCTCCTTGCAGTCCAAGGGACTCTCAAGAGTCTTCTCCAACACCACAGTTCAAAAGCATCAATTCTTTGGTGCTCAGCTTTCTTCACAGTCCAACTCTCATATCCATACATGACAACAGGAAAAACCATAGCCTTGACTAGACGGACCTTTGTTGGCAAAGTATTGTCTCTGCTTTTGAATATGCTATCTAGCCTTTGTGTGGATCACAATAAACTGTGGAAAATTCTGAAAGAGATGGGAATACCAGGCCACCTGACCTGCCTCTTGAGAAATCTGTATGCAGGTCAGGAAGCAACAGTTAGAACTGGACATGCAACAACAGACTGGTTCCAAATAGGAAAAGGAGTACGTCAAGGCTGTATACTGTCACTCTGCTTATTTAACTTATATGCAGAGTACATCATGAGAAATGCTGGACTGGAAGAAACACAAGCTGGAATCAAGACTGCCGGGAGAAATATCAATCACCTCAGATATGCAGATGACACCACCCTTATGGCAGAAAGTGAAGAGGAGCTAAAAAGCCTCTTGATGAAAGTGAAAGAGGAGAGTGAAAAAGTTGGCTTAAAGCTCAACATTCAGAAAACGAACATCATGGCATCTGGTCCCATCACTTCACTCAAATAGATGGGGAAACAGTGGAAACAGTGTCAGACTTTATTTTTTGGGCTCCAAAATCACTGCAGATGGTGACTGCAGCCATGAAATTAAAAGACGCTTACTCCTTGCAAGAAAAGTTATGACCAACCTAGATAGCATATATTCTGTGTAGTTACATTAAATTTGCTAAGGTCAACTAAAATCAAAATCGTAAGGACACTTCCATAGAGGAGTAGAATACAAATTCACACCAAAATAGTATCTTACTAGAATGACAATCATAACAAGTAAAATTAAATATGCTTTGTGATATATGAATCTAGGTTCTGAAAATTCTGCAATAGTCTGGGGATCACAGATAATCATTCATCTCCAAAGGGGTATTCAAATCTCTATCACAGTTAACAAGTATTATTGGTAATGAAATAATAGCAATATCAGTAACAACAACAAAAACAGGTAGCACTTGAACAGGGCCTACTATGTGCATATATTAGGGGGCTCCACAGGTGGCTCAGTGGTAAAGAATCCACAAGCAGGAGACAGGGGTTCAATCCCTGGGTCAGAAGGATGCCCTGGAGAAGGAAATGGCAACCCACTCTAGTATTTCTGCCTAGGAAATCCCATGGAAAGAGGGGCCTGGCAGGCTACAGTCCATGGGGTCCCGAAGAGTCAGACAAGACTCACCAACTAAACAACAGCAGCAGCACGTGCAGATATTAAGCCATTTGATCATGATATATACCCTGTAAGTAGGCACTATTGTGAGCAACTTTTTCAAAAGTGGGAACAGATCCAGAGAAATTAGTTGCCTAATGTCAAGCAGTTAGTTAATGGAGTTAATGAAAACAGTAAAATGTCTTATAAGAGGTTTAAGTCATATAGCAGCACAAGCATAGTCCCTACAAGCTGATCCACACAGCACGTGGTAAAATCACTGACTAGAGAGAGCTGTCCACGTAGCTGACTCCTTTGTGGCATAAAAAGCAGAAGAACCAAACACTTCAAATGGCCTTAAGACTTTCCACATTAAGTCTACAAGTTGGAGCCCTACGGAGCAAAATAAGAAAAAGGGTCAAAAAAGATAGCAAACAGTAAAATAAGAGACCAAGCTTGCTTTCAGTATCTATACTATTTAATAAAGTGAGACTAAGCTTGCTTTCAATATTTATATTGCTCATTCTTCTATGAATTAAGTTACCTAAATAATCTTACTACTTGGTGAACAAAATGCATCAAGAATTGCAAAGTATTCAAAGATGCTTAAGTTTCAATTACTCTTCTCTACATTCAATAAAAAAGAACTACATTCCTATCATGTCATCTAAGTTCCTTATTATAAAATTCAGTATGTATACTACTTGGCTTCTCAGGTGGCTAGTGGTAAAGAACCTGCCTGCCAATGCAGGAGACATAACTACTACTATCTTTTGTAAAGACTGAAGTGAAGTGAAGTGAAGTGAGTCACCCTGTCATGTCCGACTCTTTGAGATCCCAAGGACTTGGAATTCTCCAGGCAAGAGTACTGGAGTGGGTAGCCTTTCCCTTCTCCAGGGGATCTTCCCAACTCAGGGATCAAACCCAGGTCTCCTGCATTGTGGGTGGATTCTTTACCAGCTGAGCCACCAAGGAAGGCCAAGAATACTGGAGTGGGTAGCCTATCCCTTCTCCAGAGGATCTTTCCAACTCAGGAATCAAACCGGGGTCTCCCGCATTGCAGACAGATTCTTTACCAACTGAACTATCAGGGAAGGGGGGCGGGTTGGAAAGATTAGGTATAGTATTTAATACAGTATCATTGATGATGATGATTGTCTTAATCTGCATGTGCTGCCTTAACAAAATACCAAAAAAGAAGAGAAACTTAATTTTCTTACAGTTCCAGAGGCTAGAAGACTGAAAACAGCAAGGTTTACTTAAGAGAAGGACCCTCCCCTTGACTGCAGACAGGCTGCTTTCTCAGTGTGTGCTCACATGACCTCTTCTTTGTGGGAGCACAGACAGCCTCTTGTTAGGAGGCAACTAATCCAATCATGAGGGTCCCAGCCTCATGACTTCACCTAGCCCCAATTATCTCCCAAAGACCATCATCTCCAAATACCTTCACACTGAGAGTTAGGACATATGAGTTTGGGGAGGACAGAAACACTGAATCCATAACATTAGGAAAGACAGCACCAGCTAAAATCTGAGTGCTTACCATGCAATGGGTAAGGTTTTACAAAAAAGGAAACAGAACGTAAGCAACTTACAGCTTTTGGACAATTACTCAAATGATACACAACTGAAAATGGCTAAGCTTAGAGCTCTCTTTTAAAGTACTGAATGGCTAAAAAGAAGGAAAACTATCAGAGCAGTTCTTTTTTAGCATATGGAGGCATTCTAGAGACCACAGTAATTTCTAGACAATACAAAAGATGAGTAAAGAGCGAGAAGCTTTACTAAACAAGGTGGGGGAAGCTTTCCAGGAACACAAATTCTGAGATTGCTTTTAAAGCACAGTAATGAATTAATGTAGACAGCTCTTAGAGGTGTTAAGAGAAAAGGAATTTCTGGGAGTAGTTTACAAAACTGAATCCATGAGTATGTAACCCAAGAGTTTAAAGGAGAAGGATAGCAACCAAAAATATAATGAAGAAAAATCCAAGTTAAATGCAAAAGTCCTGAGTACTACACTAAGGTGTATTAATAAATTCACAACATAATTTGTTTAGAAAAAGACTCAAATTCTGGTTTTTGTCTTTTGAGATATGATTAGAAATTATATTAAATATAATGTTTTACAGAAAAGAAGGCAAATATATGCAGAAGCTCCCATACCACTCCAATTCTAGGAGTACCTTTTAAAGTAAGTTGGAAATCTTGAGTTAACATAAATATCAATCATTTCTAAGTATGACAGCTTTTGATTTTTTTTTCCCTTGGTATTTGATTATTAGGCTCTTAAACTCAATCCTAGAGCTCCACAAAACTCCTAGAGATTTATCTTTTGAAAATTTATGCTGGCAGTTTTCTACTATCTATGACCTAACTGGCAAGCTATTCTCAAATTTTTCCTGTCACTACTGAGTGTCGAAGAATTGATGCTTTTGAACTCTGGTGTTGGAGAAGACTCTTGAGAATCCCTTGGACTGCAAGGAGATCCAACCAGTCCATCCTAAAGGAGATCAGTTCTGAGTGTTCACTGGAAGGACTGATGTTGAAGCTGAAACTCCAATACTTTGGCCATCTGATGCCAAGAGCTGACTCATTTGAAGAGACCCTGATACTGGAGTTAGTGATGGACAGGGAGGCCTGGCATGCTGCGATTCATGGGGTCACAAAGAGTTGGACACAACTGAGCGACTGAACTGAATTGAACTGATACTGGGAAAGAGTGAAGGCAGGAGGAGAAGGGGACAACAGAGGATGAGATGGTTGGATGGCATCACTGACTCAATGGACATGAGTTTGGGTAAACTTCAGGGGTTGGACAGAGAGGCCTGGCGTGCTGTGATCCATGGGGTCACAAACAGTCAGACACAACTGAGCGACTGAACTGAACTGATTATTGCTACCAACTCCAAATCCAGTGACTCCTTTCAGAGCTTTCTGTTCCACCTGAAAGATGGTTTGTTCCTTCTTCTTGTAATATAATAAAAAACTGGGTCTTTCCTCCTAGTGTGTAACAGAGACTATACTATGTTCCTGTCTATAAGCATGTGGACTTTCATTAACTGGGCCCCAGAAGACAATGTAATAGGCAATTAGTCCATCAAATTGCTGAGGTGACTCAAAATCATCACTAATGTTCTTTCTTAAAGATTTGTCTTTCCAGGTAAGTAGCTTCTCAAAGAGTTGGCCAGAGGTAAAACACATCTCTTTGACACTCTGAATTAAAAAACCCAAGTCCTTCTATTCCTTCTCTTCACAGTACTGAGAGCCACCTCTGCTTTCACTTTTCTGGTATCATTAGTTTCCTCCATTTTCTGAAACAGATTTTTAAGAAAGTTACTATAGAAATATAGACTTGTTGTAACAATGTAAGGTAGTGATGAATGTCCTTTTTTACACTATTTATAAAGAAATCAGCCCTGGGGCCCTAGTAACAGTCTGTAAAATTAAAATACGCTTCTGTTTGTCAATCGAACTGTTCACATTTGTTAATAAAATATTTAACTAATTATGATAAAGAAACATGCCACATATTTGATCAATGAAGAAAACTAAGTAATAGAAAAAAGTGTGTCTTGAAAGGCAGAAACAAATATATTTGAGCGAAAATGTACAGTGTCCTAAATATATTATTTTCCTGTAGGGCAGTAGTATTGCTATCCATCTGAAATACAAAAGAACTAAAAAATGAGCTAAAAGGCTCATACATTCCCTAAAAGTAAATGCACTTTACCCAAAGGTAAACTTTCCCATCGTAGGTCAAAGCTTACTGACACTAGTATACAGATAATAATAAACTATATTATCTAGTTTCCAAGTCCAAAGCAGATTATAAAAGCAAAACAAGAAGAGTCCTTGAAGACATGCTTTCACAGCATTCTAAAAACCATAAAAAGTTTCATAAAGACTTTAGAAAACACACGTGGACTCATTAATCGGTCAAAAAACAGTATTACTGTATTACAATTCAATATTAAATAGACATTTAATTGAAAAATACATGCAAAGCACTTTAAAAATCTTTATCATTCACTGTATACTTTGTGTACCATGTGACACAAATCAAATGTGTATATTTAATTCTTGTCCCCTCTACTAGTTTGTAATATCTATTTAATGAGTGACACAGGAAATGTCTAAATTTATATTCAGAATAGTCTAAGATCATGCAAAAATACATTTTAGAAAACTCTCATGGAAATGGCTAATGCATTTAACACTTAAATTCTATAACATTGGTATACCAGCTTTATTCATAATTGCCAAAATTTCGAAGTAATCAACCAAAGTGTCTTACAATAGGCGAAGAGATAAATAAGTTGTGGTGCATTCATACCAATATATATATATATATATTCAATAATAAAAAAAAGAAAGACCACCAGAATGAAAAACTGCTTTTAATCACTGTTAAAATTCACTACTAGTGTATTACAAAACGTTATTTAGTCCTTCTTTCATAGTTCTATACTTCCAGTCAACTAACACAGTATTCAGTGCTCTGAAGAGCACTGGGGAAAGAAATTTCAGCCACCTAGCTTTTGAGACATCAATGGCCCGTAAGCAGCTAAGTCATCAAAAATTATAATTAAAACTAACAATTTTTAAATAATGATACCAGAATATTCACTATCAGAATAAGTATACTCATACTAAAATTGTGCACTCATTTTGAGGTAGATATATATTTTTTCTACTGCAGAAAGAAAACTGTAAGATTCCAAGTCTTTTTAACTGAAAGCTAGGGCCTGCTATCCTTGTAAAACATTTTAGATAAAAGAATTACTCTAGCATAGGAGAATGACCTAGTTATGTTTCATTCCTATCATTGGCTGATACCTGTATTAAAGCAGGGCAGGTGTCATTACAAAGGGTCACAGCAAAATCATTATTAGGTTGTCTCACCTATAGATGCCGTATACCAATACAATTATCATCACAGATTCTTGACACTTAGGTTATGGAGATCATTTGGACTTCCTTAGGCCTCAGTTCCTTTGATATTAAATTGATTCTGAAACCATTTAAATTTCCTGGGCCGCCAAATGTGTTTTCAAGAATAGAGCTATCTGCAGTATCTTCTGTAAAACTAAAGATAACCTACCAAGCAAAGATCAAAATCTGGACTACACCTTTGCTTATTTCCAGGGATCTAGAACATCTATTAGGACATCTACCTAACAGGGCTAGAAAATCTACTAGTGGGTCTTCTGCGGAGAGTCAGACATGACTGAGCAACTGAGTGTGCACATGTGCGTGCACACACACACATAAACATGTAAAGCCAATCTGTTGTACTTTTGGAACGCCCCACAATTAATTTTTTGCAATAAATTTATAATTATACTTTTCTTTTTCCCTCAAGGATATTGTGGCTATCAATATGTTTAAATTTGAATTTACTGAGTCACATCTAAAAAACACAATTACCATTAAGACTTTACCTTAATTCAGTTATAAAGGATAGTTCCATCTGGCAGATGAAAGTATGAATTATAAAATTTATGAGAAAAATATACATGAGGAATCCCTCTTCTCACAAAACAAGCAATCTTCACCTTTGAGACTGTATGCACATTCTGACTAAAAATACCTATATCCCTGACAGAAAAGTGTTAGTTGCTGAGTCGTGTCCAACTCTTTGTGACCCCATGAATGTAGCCCATTACGCTTCTCTGTCCATGGATTCTCCAGACAAGAGTACTGGAGTGGACTGCCATTTCCTTCTCCACGGGATCATCTTGACCTGGGGATCATCTTGACCCACGGATCAGACCCAGGTCTCCTGCGTTATGAGCAGATTCTTTACTGTCTGAGCCACTAGGGAATCCCTATTCACAATATTATTCACTGATGTATATTATATATTAATTCAATCTTCACAGTAACCCAAAGAGCTACGGCTCCCAGTTCAGTTCAGTTCAGTTGCTCAGTCATGTCCAACTCTTTGCGACCCTATGGACTGCAGCATGCCAGGCTTCCTTGTCCATCACCAACTCCTGGGGCTTACTCAAACTCATGTCCATCCAGTCAGTGTTACCATTCAACCACCTGATCCTCTATCGTCCCCTTCTCCTCCCGCCTTCAATCTTTCCCAGCATCACGGTCTTTTCAAATGAGTCAGTTCTTCGTATCAGATAGCCGAAGTATTGTAGTTTCAGCTTAAGCATCAGTCCTTCCAATGAATATTCAGGATTGATTTCCTTTAGGATGGACTGGTTAGATCTCCTCGCAGTTCAAGGGACTCTCAAGAGTCTTCTCCAACACCACAGTTGAAAACCATCAATTCTTCGGCGCTCAGCTTTCTTTAACAGTCACTCTCACATCCATACGTAACTATTGGACAAACCATAGCCTTGACTAGACAGACCTTTGTTGGCAAAATAATGTCTCTGCTTTGTAATATGCTATCTAGGTTGGTCATAACTTTTCTTCCAAGGAGTAAGCATCTTTTAATTTCACGGCTGCAGTCACCATCTGCAGTGATTTCGGAGCCCCCAAAATAAATCTGTTACTGTTTCCACTGTTTGCCCATCTATTTGCCATGAAGTGATGGGACCAGATGCCATGATCTTCATTTTCTGAATGTTGAGCTTTAAGCCAACTTTTTCACTCTCCTCTTTCACTTTCATCAAGAGGCTTTTTAGTTCCTCTTCATTTTCTGCCGTAAGTGTGGTATCATCTGCATATCTGAGGTTACTGATACTTCTCCCGGCAATCTTGATTCCAGCTTGTGCTTCATCCAGTCCAGCCTTTCTCATGATGTACTCTGCATATAAGTTAAATAAGCAGGGTGACAATATACAGCCTTGACGTACTCTTTTCCCAATTTGAAATCAGTCTGTTGTTCCATGTCCAGTTCTAACTGTTGCTTCCTGACCTGCATTCAGGTTTCTCAGGAGGCAGGTCAAGTGGTCTGGTATTCCCCTCTCCTTAAGAATTTTTCAGTTTGCTGTAGTCAATAAAGCAGAAGTAAACATTTTACTGGAACTCTATTGGTTTTTTTGATAATCCAACATATGTTGGCAATTGGATCTTTGGTTCCTCTAATCCAGCTTGAACATCTGGACATTCATGGTTCACATATTGCTGAAGCCTGGCTTGGAGAATTTTGAGCATTACTTTACTAGCGTGTGAGATGAGTGAAATTGTGCTACAGTTTGAGCATTCTTTGGCATTGCCTTTCTTTGGGATTGAAATGAAAACTGACCTTTTCCAGTCCTGTGACCACTGTTGAGTTTTCCACATCTGCTGGCATATTGAGTGAAGCAGTTTCACAGCATCATCTTTTAGGATTTGAAATAGCTCAACTGGAATCCCATCACCTCCACTAGCTCTCTTCGTAGTGATGCTTCTTAAGGCCCATTTGACTTCACATTGCAAGATGTCTGGCTCTAGGTGAGTGATCACACCATCGTGATTATCTGGGCATTTTTAAATCAGGATTTTTGCAGACTCTTATGTTTATATGAGAGGCAAAAGATGTAGATCAGATGAAACAATTTCTAAAAAGAAAAAAGCTGGATGACTCACACTGCTTGGTTTAAAGACTTGCTATAAAGCTATAGTAAACAAGACACTGTGGTATTGCCAAAAGACATATACACAAGTCAATGTAAGAAAGAGGGATGGTATGGGGACGGAGGTAGGAGGGGGATTCAGGATGGGGAACACATGTACACCCGTGGAGAATTCATGTTGATATATGGCAAAACCAATACAATATTGTAAAGTAATTAGCCTCCAATTAAAATAAATAAATTTATATTTAAAAAAAAAGAAAAGAGTCCAGAAACAGATCCATACAGAACTGACAACTGATTTTTGAATAAATGTACAAACACAATCAAGGGAAATAGTCTTTTTAACAAATTATGCTGGGGTAACTGATCACTCACATGCAAACAAAATAAAACCAACCCCTCCTCAAAAACCCTTCAATCCATATCCCACAGTACATATAAAACTTAAGCCAAAACAGGCTACAAATATAAACCTAAAACTTTCTGGAAAAAAAAAAAAAAAAAGTCTTTGTGGCAAAGACTTGAACCGATACTTCACAAAAGACAATATACAAATGACAAATAAGCTAAATGAAAAGATACTCAAAATCATCAATCACTGGAGAAACCAAATAAAAAATGCAATGAGATACCATTACATACCTAACAGCAGAACTAGAATTTCAGTCTTGTGGAATGAAACTTGTACTTCCACAGAAACCTGTATAGAAATGTTTAGGGCAGTGTTATTTTTAATAGACAACACAAATAGGGAATGAAAAACCAAACCTGCAAAAATATGGATAAATCTCAAATGGCTCAGGGTAACTGAAAGAAACCTGACTCAAAAGGCTACATATTGTATGGTTCTATTCACAGAACATCGGGGCAGCGGTGGATGACACAAAACAAGGACTGAGAATTGATTATTAGTTGTCCAAGGTTAAAGAAGGTGGAAGATTTGAAGATTTAACTACAAAGGAGTGGTAACAAGAGGAAATTCTGTGGGAAGGTAATTACACTGTTCAACAGTTACCCTACTACACCTTGTCCTAATTCAAACAACTGTTTCACCAAAAAACGTAAACCTTAAAAAAAAAAAAAAAGGAAGAAAATTTAGCTAAAAAGGTAAAGAAGGAAAGAGCAAGGTGGACGACTATGTCACTCTCTTCTCCCAAAGTGAAAGTAAAGTGTTAGTCCCTCAGTTGTGTCCCATTCTTTTGGATCTCATGCACTGCAGCCCACCAGGCCCCTCTGTCCATGGAGTTCTCCAGCCAAGAATACTGAAGTGGGTTGCCATTTCCTTCTTCAGGGGAAAATCCCAACCCAGGAACCAAACCTGGGTCTCCTGCATTGCAAGCAGATTCCTTACCATTTGAGTCCTTCTCCCAAAGGAATGATGTTATGGAAATATTCTGACTGGTATTATAGTACAAAGCTTCAAATGCCTTTTGGGGTAAAGAACAGAAGAATGAGATGGCAATCAAATATCCTAATGGGCCAGAAATGTCTGCAATTATACATTATCATGGTACAAGTTGACCCCAGGATGCTTCTTCCTTGAGAAAGAGAAAGAATGTAAGTCCTCTGACATACCTACCTCCACCATTCCCATTTTTTTGCTTTGAAAAGGCAAATGTGGAAATGGGGGTGGGGAGGGAGAGGGAAATGAAAGAGCTATGGAAACACTAACAAACTGAAATTAAACACATGTAACTGGTAATAAAAATGCCATAAAACTGGTAATGTAACAACTTGCACAGAAAGACAAGAGCATGCCCTAAAATTAAGAAGGACATAAATTTCAGGTCCCAGTAAGTTTAAGATAGGCAAACATATTTATAAACTTGCAAATGTTTTATTTCCAGGAGCTCTTAGAAAGGGTTACCCCAAATTTTTTGGAAAACAAGTGATAGCTTTTTATCATAGGCACAAGGGGGCACCGGAGCACAGACTATTCGGTATGCCTTGAGATATACGTAAGTATTTCCCTATGTTCAGCCAAAAAGAGGAACCCAACAAGTGGTATACTTACTGCATTTCCATTTTTTCAGCTGAAAAATTTACAAAACTGGATTTCAATGTCTGCAATTTTCAACAAACTCATGGAATGAATTTTTCTTCCTATCAAATCCTATTAAAAAAAATTGTTTTCCTCTCTTAATTGATGATTTATTGTTGGCTGCGCCGGCTCTTTATTGCTGCACACGGGCTTTCTCTAGTTAAGAGGAGGCTGCTCTAGTTGCAGTGCTTGAACTTCTCCTTGTGGTGGCTTCTTGCTGCAGAGCGCAGACTCTAGGGCACTAGGGCTTTAGTAACTGTGACACAGGCTTAGCTGCCCTGTGGCACGTAGGATATTCTAGGACCAGAGATAGAACTTGTGTCCTCTGGTCAGAGTACTAGATCCCACAAGCTGCAACCAAGGGTTCGCGCTGGTGTTTCTGTCATTTAGTCGCTAAGTCGTGTCCAACTCTTTGTGAACCCATGGACTGTAGCCTGCCAGGCTCCTCCATCTATGGGATTTCCCAGGCAAGACTACTGGAATGGATTGGCAATTCCTTCTCCAGGGAATCTTCCTGACCCAAGGATCAAATCCCAGTCTCCTGCACAGCAGGTGGATTCTTCATCGCTTAGCCACTAGGGAAGAGTTCTCATGTCACAACTAAAAGATCCCAGGTGCCGCAAGTTAAGACCTGGAGCAGCAAAATAATTAAAAAATATGAAATGGCACAGTACTTGCATACAAGCTATGCACCTCCCATTATCTTTAAATCATCTCTAAATTATGTATAAAATCTAACACATTATAAATGCTATGAAAATAGTTGCAAATACAATGTAAGTGCTATGTAAAGTTATCAGTGATAGGCAATTCAAGATCCACTTTTGGAGCTTTCTAAAATTCTCCTCATTCCCCACCCCAAGTATTTTCAATTATTCGTTGGATGAATCCAAGGACATAGAATGCTCAGACAGGGAAGGTCGTGGAAAACAGACTGCAGTGAGTCAGTAGCATAATCCCGCATAATGTTAAATGAGAGTGTTTCAGGGGAGGAATCATCATTTAAAACTCTTGGATTTAAATAAATGTAGTAATGCTTCCAATCACTGCAGCTATTACTTCTATTGCTTTCAAATTTCTCATCCTTGGGCAGTGACAGCCTCTTCAATTAGTTTCTGACCATAGTAGTCTTGGATAGCTTCCTTGCTTCTACACCAGGGCATTAATTTGTCCAACTCCTATCTCAGACCTGAAATCAATCATATACCCAAGGAACCCTAAAACTTCAGCAGGAAATGGCATTCAGAGACAAAATTCTGGGTTCTAGGAGTTCTCATTACTCCTGAACTAGTCAAGTATACTAGTCAGAGTTAGGATATCTTTATATTGATACTCCTATATAAAAGTCTACATGGTTTTGTAAATGGCATGACTCTTGTTCCTAACTCGTTTCTCCCATATTGAAGATTCTGTTATACAAAGACATCAATATAAATTCATTTGCTTGGCTGCAGGATACATATATAACAATCTAGGGATAATACCAACACTACGTAATGAAAAAATCTGTTTCATTTTGCTTTCATTTTTAGGATCTATCCTTAATGATTCAAACTTGTTTTAAAATAATGTAAAACATTTACATAGTTGCAAAGTCATATCTAAAAAACAAACATGTTCACAGAACCCTACAGATATTCCTTCTGTCCTTGTTCCCTATGATTGGACAGTTTATGGTTAATTCCTATGTTAAAAAACTAAAAGCAGAAATGCACATAAACTATGAATACAGGGTAGACAAATAACAACACTTTATAAATGTTTCTATATCTCATTGTTATTTCATAATATGTATACTGGCCCTATAATGAAAAGGACATCTTTTTTGGGTGTTAATTCTAGAAGGTCTTGTAGGTCTTCATAGAACCGTTCTACTTCAGCTTCTTCAGCATTACTGGTCAGGGCACAGGATTGAGTTACTGTGATATTGAATGGTTTGCCTTGGAAACGAGCAGAAATCATTCTGTCATTTTTGAGATTCATCCAAGTACTGCATTTTGGACTCTTTTGACTATGATGGCTATTCTATTTCTTCTAAGGGATTCTTGCCCAAGTGGTAAATATAATGGTCATCTGAGTTAAATTCATCCATTCCAGTCCATTTTAGTTCACTGATTCCTAAAATGTCGATGTTCACTCTTGCCATCTCCTGTTTGACCACTTCCAATTTGCCTTGATTCATTGACTATACCAAAGCATTTGACTGTGTGGATCACAACAAACTGTGGAAAATTCTTCAAGAGGGGGGAATACCAGACCACATGACCTGACTCTTGAGAAACCTGTATTCAGGTCAGGAAGAAATAGTTAGAACTGAACATGGAACAGACTGGTTCCAAATCGGGAAAGAAGTCAAGGCTGCATATTGTCACCCTGCTTATTTAACCTCTATGCAGAGTACATCATCAGAAACACTGGACTGGAAGAAGCACAAGCTGGAATCAAGATTGCCGGGAGAAACATCAATAACCTCAGATACGTAGATGATACCACACTAATGACAGAAGCGAAGAAATAAAGAGCCTCTTGATGAAAGTGAAAGAGGAGAGTGAAAAATTTGGCTTAAAACTCAACATTCAGAAAACTAAGATCATGGCATCTGGTCCCATTACTTCATGGCAAATAGATGGAAACAGTGACAGACTTTATTTTGGGGGGCTCCAAAATCACTGCAGATGGCAACTGCAGCCATGAAATTAAAAGATGCTTACTCCTTGGAAGCAAAGTTATGACCAACACAGACAGCATATTAAAAAGCAGAGACATTACTCTGTCAACAAAGGTCTGTCCAGTCAAGACTATGGTTTTTCCAGTGGTCATGTATGGATGTGAGAGCTGGACTAAAAGAAAGCTGAGCCCTGAAGAATTGATGATTTTAAACTGTGGTGTTGGAGAAGACTCTTGAGAGTCCCTTGGACGGCAAGGAATTCCAACCAGTCCATCCTAAAGGAGATCAGTCCTGGGTGTTCACTGGAAGGACTGATGTTGAAGCTGAAATTCCAATAGTCTGGCTACCTGATGCGGATTAGCTGATTCATTTGAAAAGACCCTGATGCTGGGAAAGATTGAAGGCCGGAGGAGAAGGGGACAGCAGAGGATGAGATGGTTTAGATGGCATCACTGACTCAATGGACATGGGTTTGGGTGGACTCTGGTAGTTGGTGATGGACAGGAAGGCCTGGTATGCTGTGGTCCATGGGGTCGCAAAGAGTCAGACATGACTTGAGCGACTGAACTGAACTGATACTAGCCACCACGACACAGAAGATACTATTTATCTGCTTGTGTAAGTGAAAGCAAAAGTGAAAGTTGCTCAGTCCTCTCCAACTCTTTGCAACCCCATGAACTACACAGTCCATGGAATTCTCTATGCCAGAATACTGGAGTGGGTAACCTTTCCCTTCTCCAGGGGATCTTCCCAACTCAGAGATCGAACCCAGGTCTCCGCATTGCAGGCGGATTTTTTACCAGCTGAGCCACCCTGGAAGACCAGAATACTGGATTGGGTAGCCTATCTCTTCTCCAACGGATCTTTCCTACCTAGGAATTGAACTGGAGTCTCCTGCATTACAGGTGGATTCTCTACCACCTGAGCAATTAGGGAAGATTTAAAGAAAAAAGGGTCAATGTCAAAGAGGTGGAAATAAAAGTGTCACTAGGAAATCCAACAGACTGGCCCAGGGTAAAACAAGTTTTACCTACTACTCCCAAATCCCTATTTCCTATCCAAGTTGCATGAACCTTTTAAAACCTTAGAAACATGCATCCAAAATACATTCTAGGTAAGTATAGTTGAGCAAGATCAACAATGGAAAAAGGGAGATCTTAAATTCGGATGATGAAGTTACAGAAGTGATTTCATGGAAGATATGGAGTGATGTTCAATGTTCTGCATCACTACTTTCCAGGTCACGTATTACAGTGTACACAGAATATTCTTTGGAATCAAGAACACTGAGACTTTGGCAAAAATTCACTGAGCCTCACTTTTCAAATTAGCACGACAGAAGTAATAATGAATACTATAGAGGGTTATGGTAAAGATTATACATGATATTGCAAGGAAAGGATTCAAAGTAACTGACATATTTTGGCTTCTCTTTTTGTCCTTAAAGCATGATGTACTTCATAAAGACTAACAAGAAAATGTTTGGCTATAGATTTATCACCATGATCAAGACTTCATTGCACTGAAATGTTAGACATGATCCATGAAATAGCTATTCAGGAAAATTAAGATGAATTTAATATTAAGAAGAACCATCAGAGAAATAGGCCGGTTTCACTTAAAAGTAAGAGTGGGAAAGGGGACGGGAGAAGACACAGACACACTAATATTTTTAATGTTTTTTTAATTATACAATGGTTAAATCACATATTTAACCTGTATTTAGTATTTTAACATAAAAAGTAAAATTCTTTTCATATATAAAAGGAAATTTGTTATCAGAAAACAGCAACATGTCTTTATGTTTCAAAAACAGGCAAAGAAGGAGGATTACTGAGTAGCAGAGATGCAAGACATCCAGAAATCCACAAACCTAAGGGTGATATCTTTCCTTTCCCAGCATCAGGGTCTTTTCCAATGAGTCAGTTCTTCGCATCAGGTGGTCAAAGTATTGGAGGTGGGAAGGACTGAAGGAAGGAGAAGGGAATGACAGAGGATGAGATGGCTGGATGGCATCACCAACTCGATGGACATGAATTTCAGCAAGCTCTCAGAGTTGGTGATGGATAGGGAAGCATGATGTGCTGCAGTCCATGGGGTCACAAAGTCGGACACAACTGAGTGACTGAACTGAACTGAAGGGTGACATTATGGAAATTTGGGAAGGAGAACAATCAGAGGCAATAATATTTACAAGTATATAATGGAAATTGGCCATATGGAGAATTTTTTTAAAATAATATCTTCTTAATGTTAAAACATATGGGTATTGATTATTATCAACAACGGATTAGCGAGAAGAAATAATCAACAAATTTAGGCAATTCAATTTGAAACTGTAAGTCATTGCTATTTACCATCTGCAACAGGTAAAAGTCTATACAACATAATTCTTGCTCTCAAGGAGATTTACAATCATATTTCAAAAGGACTGCAATAAATATTTAGATAGCAATCTGTATTAAAAACACCATTATAAAGCAGTTCAAATTTAAGTTCACGTAATACATATACGTACATTTCTCAATTCTTTTTTAACATCTAAATTCTTTCAATTCAACTCTATAAAGTAGATATTAAGTATACTTTATAAATGAAAACTTTAAGACAGAAAGGTTATATGAGTTATCCAACATTACACAGTCAACATTTGGTAGAGCTAGAACTCAAACATGAGCGCTACTATTATAATAGTACACACAGTTTCAAAACGAAATACTATTCACAATGTGAATGAGAGACCAAAGAGCAAAACTTACTTTTTAATTATACAGATGTGGATAATTCTAATGAGAAATGGGAGACGATATTCCCTATGAAAATATGAACTCTACTAAGAAAAGTACTATTTTACCAGTATTTTATTTCCCAGGGCCTGATACACTTTAGGAACTTAAATAATTTTAGTGGATTGAATTAATGAAGGTAATGAGTGAGTGAAATAGTATGACTACATATAATTTTCAGATACCAGATTTTAAAAGGACATATATAAATAATGGAAGGAGGGAAATGTAACTAAAAATGTTTATAAAATTAACACAAACTTCCTAAGAATAGTACATCAGAATAAGCTAAATTTTATAAATGATACAAAGGAAAACCAAACGGGTCCACTGGCTGCATAAGAGATGAACTAGGAAGAAACAAGAATATTGCATGGAAAAGATGATGTAATGTTAACAGATGCAGAGAGAATAAAGAACTACTCACACCTTCTCTTTTGCATCCATCTTCTCCACCAAGGAGAATTGAGTAGAAAACTGGAAAAGGTAGAAGAAACATAGTTAAAAAGTAAATGAAGTTGAAATGAGTAAAGAAGACAGTGAGAGAATACCTATCCACTTTTAAAATTATGTTTTCTCTACAGAACCTGAATTAGGCTGCACCTCTAAGGTGTATAACCTGTAAAACAAGGTAAGAAAACAATTTCTAAAACACTAATTTTGAAAAGAAAAAAATTTTTAAGAAAATTATGTTAAAAACAAAAACATATACCCTTTGAGTTTAAAAGATTTTTGACAATCCATTAATGATCTGCATCCGAAATACAAAAACTTTTGTTTGAAGATGGCTTATAAACACCAGTATTCTTGCCTGGAGAATCCCATGGACGGAGGAGCTTGGTGGGCTACAGTCCACGGGTAGTAAAGAGTTGGACACGACTGAGTGACTTCACTTTCACTTTTACTTATAAGCACTAAAAAAAAAATTAAAAGGCTATCCGTGGAGCATACTTCTTTTCCACCACAAGTTATCCTAAACTTATTTATCAGTATATTTTTTCTTTCCAGGTAGACTAGGGTAACACTAGATGTTTTTAATTAAAATATTATAGGGAAAGATTCTGAAAATCTTTAGGAATAAAATTTTAAAATATAGGATCATTAATAATAAGTACATGATTTATAATATTAACCAAGAACTAAAGTAAAACTGAATGTCTTCAAAAGTAATCCACGGGGCTCTGTCTTCATACTTTAATCAAGATAGATGACTCCACAGGATTCAAATTTAAGAAAAATAACATGTTGGATGATAAGTTTCAAAAAAAACTCGATTGCAAAATAGAATCAACTAATACTAAAATAACAGCAATAGCAATGGTAGCAGGTTTCATGAAATGAAAGATTAAGCTAAAGTAAGAATTTGGGAAAGGTGATAAACACTCCAACTTACAGCAGAGAAGCCCCCAAAGTCAAAAATTGGCTGAGGGTAAAGCAGGCCTAATCGAAAGAATTCAACTATTTAAGCAACAGCCAGACCCACTGATCTCTCCCTGGCACTAGCCTAGCAACTGCCTCCTCTCCCACTTTGGCAGAAAAAGAGTTTTCCCCCCTAGAAACAGATTATCAGAGGGTCTCTCAATCAGAGCTGAAATCGTTACTGAAATAGGATGACAAAGTGAAACTATACATAATGAGATGTTGAGAACCAATCCCTTCCCTCCCACACTCAGTCTTTTTACCTCAAAGGGTTCAACTTTTGAGAGCCAGGGAAAACACTAATTTGTTTCTCTGGGAAACCTGACCAGTTTAAGATAAAAGACATTCAAATATACAGTCATCAGGTGTTCCCCAAGGACATGGTCTGATCTCTAAGCAGGTAAGACTACAGTCAACAAATCCTGCCCACATGCTAAAAGCTCCCAAAGTGCTTTTTAAGATCTATCTTATTAAGTATGAGTAGTCAAACAGAAACATAAAATATTTTATGTGGAGGAAACATGAAATACAAAACCCAGACACTGGATTACACAGAGAAAAAAGCAAAAAAATAAGACTTTGAAGGGAGAAGAAAATAAGCAAAAAACACACAAAAGCTAATATTAATAGTCTCAATAATATAATAGAAACAACATAAAAAACACAGAAAGAGGATTACAAAAGAATTTTAAAATAACCATTCAGGGAACAGAATGTTTAACGAAATAAAGAGCAGAAATGAAAAGAATATATATTTGAAAACTTTTCCTACTAACTGGAACAAAAAGAGAATAGTAAAGAAAAGATATGGTATGAAGAGGACTAGTATGGTCCCATATGCCAGTACAAAATTTCCAGAAAAGAGATAAAGAAAAGAATTCAGAAAAGACAGAATTAAAGCAACAATTCAAGAAAATTTCCTGGAATTGAAACTCCAAGATCTCATACTGAAAAGCAACTCCTGGAGAGCCAAGCACACAGATGTAAAGAGATGTACATATAGAAATGTTGTGGTGAAATTTCTAAGCACAAACAAAAGAGAAGATTCCACATGCTTCTATCTTATAAAAGAATAAAAAAGCAGAATTATATGACTTTTCAAAAGCAACATCAGAATCTGGAAGATATATCAGTGCTTTCAAAACTCTAAGGAAGAATGTCCCTTCTTTAATTCAGAATTTTATATCCAGTCAGACATGAGTCAAGTTTGAGGGTAGAATACAGATACTTTCAGATGAACTAGCCATTAAAATATGTCCAAACAGGCAGCCCTTTTCAGAGAAATTACTGGAGGATACACAGAATAAGCTAAGACAAAGAATAAGCCAAGACACAGAATTCAGGAACATAATCTGAGAAAAAGAGAGGGGCAAAGGAAGTGCAGTGCCTCATATAAAGTAAGCTTTATATAAAGTCTGTTTCGTAACTGTTTTTACTGAGCAAGAGCCTGTGGGGCCCTTCTAGATACAAATCCCTTCCGTGTCCTTGTTTCCAGTTTGTAGAAAATATCTTCATTCAGACTCCTTGACTTTCCCTGATTTCCAAATGGCAGATTCAAACAACTGCTCATCAGGAAAGGGATTCTGAAAAGCTGCTCAGTCATGTGCAACTCTGTGAGCCCACGGACCCCCTATACAGTCCATGGAATTCTCCAGGCCAGAATACTGGAGTGGGTAGCCTTTCCCTTCTCCAAGGGATCTTCCCAACCCAGGGATTGAACCCAGGTCTCCCGCATTGCAGGCGGATTTTTTACCAGCTGAGCCACAAGGGAAGTCCAAGAATACGGGAGTAGGTAGCCTATCCCTTCTCCAGCAGATCTTCCCAACCCAGGAATCAAACTGGGGTCTCCTGCATTGCAGGTGGATTCTTTACCAACTGAGCTATGAGAAAAGCCCAGAAACAAAGGAGGAGCAATCAAGAAGCAAGCGCAGCAGTAAAGCAGGGCCCTGATTCCTCAAGGAATATACATCATAATGCCTTAGGGTTCTTCTGCAGAAACAAGGTCCCAACCCAGGTGGAGGACAGTATTTTCAAATTGAGCACAAGACGCCAGGAACACCACCCTGTCACCACACTACCAATCAAGCAGTGGAAGGTAACTGAGATCTGATTCCACCCCCCACCCTCCCATCCCAGTAACTCCTGCTTTAAAAACTTGCATTGTTGAGCAGAATCTTCAGAGCAGATTTTTGGACTAGAGTCTGCCATCTCCCTAGGTTGCTGGCCTCCCGGATAAAGTCTTTCATTTGCAACCAAGGCCTGTCTCTCCAATATTGGCTTCTGAGCAGTTAGCAGCTGAACCTGAGGTCAGTAATACCTCCAGTCACAATTCCTCTCCAGCTAACCTAATACCACCAGATTATCTTTCTTAGAATAGTTCCTTTCATCATCTCACTTTAATAATGCAAAATATACATGAATACATTCTGAATCAAGATCAAGCTTCTACATTTCATATTTATAGCTCTCCATTACATCTTCCAAGGGTCAGCAAACAGGTCGTACAAACCAGTTACCTACTTCTGTACGTAAATTTTTATTGAAACACAGCTACCCTCACTGATGTATGCACTGTTGACAGATCCTTTCTCATTCTGGCATCAGAGTTGGTTGGAACATAGTCCATAAGGCCCACAAAGCATAAAATGTTTAGTATTTGGTCCTTTAAAGGAAGTATTTGCCAATCCCTGACTAGTTCAATCTCTTATCTGTATCAATCGCATATACATATTTAGCATGTCTAAAATGGAACTCACTTTTCTTTTCAGAGACTGGCTCTTCTCAATTTCATTATTTTATGAATGTTTAATAAATACCTATTGCAACTTTGTTATATGCCAAACACTGTTCTAGTAGTTGGTATGCGGGGACAAAAAGAAAGCCCCAACTCTTACAGAGCATAATTTGTTTCAGAGAGCAATAAACCAAAAGTAACCTATACACGTAAGTATATGTCAGTTGGTAATAAGTGTTATGAAGAAAAACAGGTATTTAGGGTAATACAATGACAGAAGACTGGGGTGATATTTTAGATATGATCTTTCAAATGAATAGAATCTTGAATTTAAACAGAATCTTGAATTAGAAAGTGAAGCACAGGAATGCTTTGGGGAAAAGCAATCTAGCAGCAGAGGGGAACTCAACCCCAAAAGAGGTGTTCTTTAAATTTGGAATGAGTATCGCCCTTGCCTCACTCTAGTCCCAAATCCTGTTGTTAACCACATATATACAGAATACATAAAGGAACCTCCTACCAATCAAAAACAATAAGCAAGAATTCCAATTACATAACACTTGGTCAGGGACACAAAAAAAGATATATATACCCAAACAGCCAATAAGCATATGAAAAAGTACTCAACAAATTATTCAATGAAATGTAAATTAAAATTAAAGAAAAATACTATTACACATATCTGAAAATAGGCAAAATTTCCAAGTGAATACAACTTTATTCAAAAGCCAAAAAATCTGGAAACAACCCAGCTACCTGCAATTTGGAGAAGAGCTCAACTGTGATATATGTGTACAATGAAATATTTTATGCCAATAAAAAGAATAAATTCCTGGTAGATCCAATAACATTAATGAATTTATTAGTTCCCTAGGGCTACATTAATAAATCAAAACACTATCTATTATAACAAACCACATTAATGAAATAGAGAAAGCAATAAAACTGTGAGTGAAACCACACAGGACCCTGTGGGGCTCCTGAGCATAGAAGTTCTGTTTCTCCCATGTCACGTTTGTAGAGACTAGGTTTCAACCTCCATGACCCTTCCTGAGTTCCAAAGAGCAGCTTCAAATAGCTGCAAAAGATGCAGAGACAAGGGACAGTCAAGAAACAATAGTGCAGTCTGCGGGCAGGGTCCTGGTTCCACCTCAAGGTATACACATAATAGGATCTTTGAGCTCTTCTGTAGACTGTACATGCGTGCTAAGTCACTCCAATCGTGTCCGACTCTGCAACTGTCCATGGGATTCTCCAGGCAAGAATAGTACAGTGGGTTGCCATGCGCTCCTCCAGGGGACCTTCCTAATTCAGGGAAAGAACTTGAGTCTCTTAACTCTAACCTGCTTTGGAGACGGGTTCTTTACTAGTGTCACTTGTACAAGTTGTTGTCCAGCCACCAAGTGGTGTCCAATTCTTCACCACTCCAGGCCACGCTTCCCTGTCCCTCACCACCTCCTGGAGTTTGCCCAAGTTCACGTCCACTGCATCAATGCCATCCAACCATCTCATCCTCTGTCACCCTTTTCTCCTGCTTTCAATCTTTCCCAGCATCAAGGTCTTTTCCAAAGACTCGGCTATTCGCATCAGGTGGCCAAAGCATTGGCCTGTAGAAATAGAACTTGCCAGAACCAGAGGAGAATGAAGCATTTTTCATTCCAGAGAGAAGGTGACAATGTGATAACCTTGAGAGGCATAGAAATCCATCCCAGGAGACCACCTGAGGCTAAAGGAATGAAGGCCCTTCACATACCTCTATCCTTATCAGCCCTTGAGCCACTGGTACAAAACTCCTCACCAACCCCCAACCCCAGGTTGGAACACACAGTTTTGAGGGCATTAGCCCACTATGACATTCCCTTAGCCTGACAAAGCAATAAAGCTCTTCTTTTCTATTTGACTTAAAAGCCTTTCTCTGAGATTCAATTCAGCATTGGCATCAGCAAGGGGTACATTGTATTTTGATCTTGATAGTAGTTACATGAATAGATAAAAAAAATGTATTTTTCTTTAAAGATCAAAGAATAAGACTGAGTCTTCAAAAAATTGAGTTACCCTGCTGAGTTTGTGATTAACTTCTCTATCCAAAACTTTATTTCCTTTTTCTCCTGCCTCTGCTCCCTCACAATTCAATTCAGTTCAGTTCATTTGCTCAGTCCTGTCCAATTTTTTGTGACCCCACTGACTGCAGCATGCCAGGGTTCCCTATCCATCACCAACTCCTGGAGTTTGCTCAAACTCCTGTCCATCAAGTTGGTGCTGCCATCCAACCATCTCATCCTCTGTTGCCCCCTTCTCCTCCTGCCATCAATCTTTCCCAGCATCAGGGTATTTTCTAAAGAGTCCGTTCTTCGCCATCAGGTGGCTGTAGTATTAGAGCTTCAGCATTGGTCCTTCCAATGAATATTCAGGACTGATTTCCTTTAGGATGGACTGATTTGATCTCCTCGCAGTCCATGGGGTTCTCAAGAGTCTTCTCCAACACCACAATTCAAAAGCATCCATTCTTTGGCGCTCAGCTTTCCTTATGGTCCAACTCTCACCATGACTACTGGAAAACCACAGATTTGACTATCCGGACCTTTGTTGGCAAAGTAATGTCTCTGCTTTTCAATATGCTGTCTAGGTTGGTCATAACTTTTCTTCCAAGGAGCAAGCATCTTTTAATTTCATGGCTGAGTCATCATCTGCAGTGATTGTGGAGACCAAAAAAATAAAATCTGTCAATTTCCACTGTTTTCCGATCTATTTGCCATGAAGTGATGGGACGAGATGCCATGATCTTAGTTTTTCGAATGTTGAGTTCTAAGCCAACTTTTCACACTCCTCTCTCACTTTCATCAAGAGGTTCTTTAATCCCTCTTCACTTTCTGCCATAAGGGTGGTGCCATCTGCATATCTGAGGTGACTGTTATTTCTTCTGGCAATCTTGATTCCAGCTTGTGCTTCATCCAGTCTGACATTTCTCACGATGTACTCTGTATATAAGCAGGATGACAATATACAGCCTTGACCTACTCTTTTCCCAATATGGAACCAGTCCGTTGTTCCATGTCCGGTTCTAACTGTTGTGTCTTGACTTGCATACAGATTCTCAGGAGGAAAGTAAGGTGGTCTGGTATTCCCATCTCTTTTAAGAACTTTCCACAGTTTGTTGTGATCTATACACTCAAAGGTTTTAGCATAGTCAATGAAGGACAAGTAGATGTTTTTCTGGAATTCTCTTGTTTTTTCTATGACCAAAGGGATGTTGGCAATTAGATCTCTGATTCTTCTGCCTTTTCTAAATTCAGCTTGAACATCTGGAAGTTCATGGTTCATGTACTGTTGAAGATTCACTTGGAGAATTTTGAGCATTATTTTGCTAGCTATGAGATGTGTCCAATTGTGCAGTAGTTTGAGCATTGTTTGGCATTGCCTTTCTTTGGGATTGGAATGAAAACTGACCTTTTCCAGTCCTGTGGCCACTGCTGAGTTTTCCAAATTAGCCAGAGGTATAACTCAGCACACACATGTTGGTTACCTAATGGCATTCACAGTTGTCAGAGAGACTAGCGCTTTCTAGGAGCCAAAGCAAAAGATAATGAGTTAAATAAGCCAGTATCTTACTATGTAAGATAAAAATATGTTGACAATTGCACTGATACAATAAATACAGCCACTTAATTTGAAGTCCTACAAGTGGTGCGTATATATATACACTTCAGAATCACTTTCTGTAACAGGCTAAGACAATGAAGTACAAATACTTAATCTGTGATTTCATCTGAAGGTAAGTTTAGAGCTGTGTTAACTACTGTGCTAACTACTAAATTTGCTATGCTAACTCCCCCTCAGCCACAACTACCGAGCCCGCAGATTCCAGAGAACACGCAACAGAACTAAAGAGCCCAGGCACTGCAACTTCTGAAAGCTCCCACACACTGGAGCCTGTGTGACACAATTAGAGAGCCCATGTGCCACAACTACTGAGCCTGCGCACTCCAGACTCCATGGGCCACAGCTCGAGGGCCTGCATGCTGCAGCCACTGAAGCCAGCGTGCTCTGGTGCCTACGTGCACAATTACTGAGCCTGCACGCCACACCGAGAGTCCACGTGCTGCAAATGATCCTGTGTGACGCAACAAGGATCCCACATGTGGCAACTAAGACCCAATACAGCCAAAAAAATAATTTTAAAAAAAACCCTTACTTGAAAAGAAAACCATTGGCAAGTTCAGGTGTTTTGCGCATAAGCTGCTTGTTTCTCCTTGCTTGGTGCCCTGAAATAAACACTAAAGTTTCCTTTACCACGGCCCGGTGTCAGTACACTGGCACGCTGAGCAGTGGTGAAAACTGGGTTCAGGAAGAAGAACAGAATATATTCTTTGACTATGATATGGTTTAAATAAAAGAAATAACGATAAGACCACAATACAGCATATACATCAAAACAATCATAAAATAGTTGCTAAATAAAATATTGAAAAATGACTAGTTCAGAGCTATCTTAAAACCTAAGTCATTTAATCAGACAGACTAAAAGAAATACTATTTTCAAATAGTTAATATCATTTTTCAATATATGGCTTTATCTCCAAAAGATAATGAGAAAATAGATCAAAGATAAGCACTCTTCAATAGCCGATTCATAGATAGCTCAGGTGGTAAAGAATCTGCCTGCAATGCACGAGACCCCAGTTCGATTTCTGAGTCAGGGAGATCCCCTGGAGAAGGGATAGGCTACCCATTCTAGTATTCTTGGGCTTCCCTTGTGGCTCAGCCGGTAAAGAATCCATCTGCAATGTGGGAGACCTGGGTTCGATCCCTGAGTTGGGAAGATCCCCTGGAGAAGGGAAAGGCTACCCACTCCAGTATTCTGGCCTGGAGAATTCCATGGACTGTATAGACCACGGGGTCGCAAAGAGTCGGACACGACTGAGTGACTTTCACTTTCACATACAATTGTTTGAACTTTAACAAGTCTGGAGCTCAATACCAAAATAGATTATTTACTTGTGTTTTGCCTTTTATATATATGAGTGATGAAATAAACTTACTTCTGCTTATACTAACAATAACATCTTAAAAATATGACATTCTATATTAATATGTATAGATTTATAAGAATGGTATCCTGAGAGTAACAAAATAGACACAATTTCACCTTGTAGGAAAATTTTATGAAGTAGTGGCAACTACTGGAAAGGAGGAAATCTTAAGATTAATTTAGTAAAACAGTTGGTTAAACTCCTTTCTGGTGGGAAAAATCCCCTTCATAGCTGCCTTTTGTTGAAAAAAAATTTCTCTCTTTTGATAGGAGATAAAGAAATCAGGAGGTAAGACAATGGCAGAGTCTCTGCATATGTGCTGTATGTGTGTGCACCCATGCAAGAGAGCGATAAATGCTAAGACATCTAAATAAATTCTTTTAACTTTTGCCAAGTAACTAAACTTGTCTCCTTCTAGTCAGATTAAAGGCTGAATGCAAGAAAGTCACAAATATTTTGTGATGAAAATTAGCAAATTTAAAAATGACATTTTGGCCTTTCCTGGTGGCTCAGCTGGAAAAGAATCCAACATGTAATGTGGGGTTCGATCCCTGGGTTGAGAAGGAAAAGGAAAAAAAAAAAAAAAGACAAACACAAAAGATAAATCCCAGATCAATAGGAAAAAAATAAAGATTGATTCTAACCAAATCAATGGAGAGGGAACCTGAGTAAACAGTGCACACTTCTACAAAGGTATTTAGACTTCTTACAATGTTAGCTGAATATTCTATGTTCTTCTAAAATTATTGATTATTGAGAAAACCTTATCTACTTAACTTTCTTACTGAGTTTTGTTTCAAGGAGCACATGACTCTATGTGCTGTATTTTCTGATTTACAAATTCCAATTTAAAGATCAAATTTAACCAGATCACAAAAGGGAAGGTGCTCAAACCATTCTCACAGTTTCTTCATGGCTCTCATGAGCATCCTCACCAAAAGAAGATTGTGATGCTAGTATTCTGAGGTAAAAGAAAGACAGAAATGCAGAACACTTTATCGAATAAAAAAAGAATTATTCTGACACTGAAAGAAAGCAAGCAAGCTATATTGGATAAATTGAAAAATAACAGCTTAGTTTTCCCCAAAAGGCTTTAGGAGTGAATTTGATTAGATGCCTTTCTCCTACTGCTGCCCACACTACAATCTAATCCCCTCTTTTTAAGAGCCAACTCCATTTTACTGGCTTTGAAAATGAGTAGAGCTTCCCTGGTGGCTCAGTGGTGGAGAATCCACCTGCCAATGCAGGAGACACAGGTTCAATCCCTGATCCAGGAAGAACCCACATGCTGCAGAGCAACTAAGCCCGTGCGCTGCAACTACTGAACCTGTGCTCTTGAGCCCACGCTCTGCAACAAGAAAAACCACCACAATGAGAAGCTCGTGCACCACAGCTGGAGTAGCCCCTGCTCACTCCAACTAGAGAAAGCTCACGCAGCAACAAAGACCCAGCAGTCAAAAATAAATAAAGAAATTAAATTAAAAAAAAAGAAAATGAGTAAATGTAGCAGTGTGGGCTGAATAATAAAAATATCATTATTTACTGAAGAAGATAATTTTTCTACATATAGTTACCTCACTAAAACTTTAGTATATGTAATATCACAGGCACAGTAAAGATAAACTCCATTAGAATTTCACCTATAATTGTTTTACCTTTGCAGCAGCAGCACAGAAAGGTTTATTCCAAGGGGATGGGTAGCTCATGGACTGAAAAGCTGAGAACTTCGAATTTTACCTAGAATTTTTAGTGTCCTATCCATATACATATTTTTTAAAAGTCCCAGCTTATTAATAACTTTTTCAACCTAAGAAATTTCTTATGTGACTTTTATTAGGAAACACTGATTTACTAATTTACTAATTACTGTATTAGGAGACTAATTAAAAAGTTACTGTAATTTGATAACATTACTGAAGAAATCATTACCCATAGTTTTCTTTAAAGATTTTATGTACAAATGTATAAAATTGGCTTTTCCTGAAGTATAATTGATACAGGCCATTAAGTTTGGTTCATTTGGATTCAACAAAACTATAGCATAGATGTTAAGATTTTTAGAAGTTTTAATGTGGTTATTCTTAGACCACCTGATAGCTCTAAAACCTTTTTTAAGGTGAAATATAAGCTATACCAATTCATTATCAACTGCAATCCTTTTAAGAACTAGCTCAATATATAATCTTACGGCATACACAGTTGTTACAAAGCCAAAAGTAGAATTAAATAAAACATTATATTTCTTAAATTTTCCTTAAAATAAAATCTTTTACCCACATCTGACACAATGAAAAGCAAATATAATATTCTATGGAATAGCAACACCTGCAAGGAAAAGATCTAGTCTGGCAACTGGTAGTACTACAAAATTAACACTTGATTCTCAAACATTATGATACTCCTTTTCCTCCTTCCTACACATTCAAAGGATGTGATTGAAGGAAACAGAGCTTAGAGTGTTCATGCTGAACACCCCTCAACTACACAGCTGAATCTCTTACATCCTCTAAAAAGAGACTGTCCTTCAGAAAACAAGCTTTAACATACATTTATGCAGCATCCTGCTCCTAGTTATGAGCTCCAGATATGGTAAGCGTTCAGTGATACATTTAATCTCTACGTAAAAATTCTATACTTTTGAAGAGTATTTACAATCAAATAAGAACACTAAAATAGTTTTTACACTGCACAAGGAAAAAAAAGACCAAGGCAATAAAAAACACGCTTTAATCCTGAATGACAATTTCATAAGGAAATTTTTCAATAAAGTAAAATACCATTCATTCAACATACAGGATTTTCTTGTTTTGTTGTTGTTTTCTAAAATAATCACATTTTAAAACTACTTTAACTGTAATCCTTGATTAGGGAAAAATGACATATCTCATTTTATCAATATTTTCCAAAGTGCTTTTAATATTTTAGAACGATTTTGGTATTATTAAAAAAAAAAGTTTAAATTTCTTTGGTATGTTACTAAACCACTAAAGGACTGTTAAGTAACAAGGGGAAACTGTCTAGTTGGCTGATGCTGTCTGTGCTGGCAATTTCTCAAACATCTGTTAAAGGTCAGATTTCTAATGCATGGAACCAATCAATAGAACTACACAGTTCTCCTAGCACTATTAGAAGCTAAACAAAGAACACTGTTTTACATAAGAAGAGAAACAGAACCTTAGCTTTGTAATTAATAACTTGCAGCAATGTCTATCCTTTTCTCATCACAGAATTCATATATTTAAAATCATAAATTTTGTACATAAAACTCTACAATTTAGTTAAAAATTTGTAACTGACTTTTTAATTTCACACTCCACAGAAGGGCTGAATATCCAAATGTTTAGGAATAATTTTAACGTAACACAAATATTTATAGCAATGATTTTTTAATGAGTGTGAAAATTTTAATAGCAGCAACTTAACTGAGTGATTCATTTTGCAACTAATTCACATTAGGGGATGACTGAGTTTACAAGAAGATATATCATTAAAACCAAATTTGTCACAGAAATATTCTGATTTTTATATGATCATAGAGACTGATGTCAACTACTTTGAAAAAATTTTTGACCCAAGTCATCTTGAACACATTCTTTACTCTATGACTTGATCGATTTAAACAAGTAACAAAGCACAGGTTACCAAAGAATAGTAGTCCGTATCACCAGAAGCATTCTCAGTGTACATATATAGATGAGGCTACTTCTCCAAGGCCCCAAAAAATAATCTACCGGATACATTTAAAATTTTAAAAGAATTTTGTATCAGGCAAAATGATACAACAGATGAACATGTTCCAGGCAAAGGATAAAGAAAAGTCCCAGAAGAATTAAGTTCAAGATAGTGACCATGAACAAAGAATTCAAGTGAAGACTGACTGCACAGAGCAAGAAGCTTGAAAATTTTAACAGAGGGATAGAAAATGTACAGGACAAGCAAAGATGAAGAATACAGTAACTGAAATGAGAAATACACTAGACTCCAGGGGTCATCAACCTTGACACCAGGGACTGGTTTGTGGAAGACAATTTTTCCAAGGATTTGGGTAGGGGGGGAATGGTTTTGGGATAACTCAAGTGCATTACATTTACTGTGTACTTTATTTCTACTATTATTACATCAGCCCCACCTCAGATCATCAGAGATCATGAGATCCTAGATGGTGGGGACCTCTGCAAATAATAGAGAGGAACCCATCGGCAAGCTAAAAGGTAGAGTTGTGGGAATCACTGATTCTGAACAAGAAAGAACAAAGAATGAAAAGCAAAGAGGACAGTTTAAGAGGCCTCTAGGGCAGTATCTCGTTCACTAACATTCTTGTTATAGGGTCCCAGAGGGAAACGAGGGAAAGGGGTTGAAGCATGTTTGAAAAACTAAAAGCCTAAAACGTCCTTAACCTGGTAAAAGAAAGCAAATCCAACAATACACTAAAAGGATCATGCACCATCATCAAGTGGGATTTATCCCAGGGATGCAAGGATATTTTAATATCCACAAGTCAATGCAATATATCACATTAATAAAGAAAAGTTATCATATGATCATCTTGATAGATGCAGAAAAAACTTTGGTCAAAATTCAACACCGATTTATGAGAAAAACTCTCCAGAAAGAAGGCACAGAGGGAACAAACCTCAACATAATAAATGTAACATATGATGAGCCCAGAACTAACATACTCAACAGGGAAAAGCTGAAAGCATCTCCTCTAAGTTCCAGAATGAGATAAGGATACCTACTCTCAAAACTTTTATTTAATATAGTATTAAAGTCATAGCAACAGCAATCATAAAGAAATAAAAAGAGTGCAAACTATTAAGAACTGTAATATTCAGATACTACACACAGAAAATCCTAAAGACATTGCCAGAAAACTATTAGGTACATCAAAGAATTTGTTAAGTTGCAGGATACAAGGTCAATATGCAGAAATATGTTGCATTTCTATGAAAAATAATGAATAATTATAATAACAATAAACAATTAGAGATAAATCATAAAAATAATCCCATTTACCAATGCATCAAAAAGGATATGTAGGAATAAACCTATCAAAGGATGCAAAAGACCTATACTAGAAAAACTGTAACACACTGATAAAAGAAATTAAAGATGATACAAAAAGATGTGATTACTGTGTTCTTGGAATAGAACTGTTAAAATGACCACATTAGGCAAGGAAACCTACAATTCAACACAGTCCCTATCAAAGTTAACAATACCATTTTTTCCACACAGCCAGATCAAATATTAAAATCTGTATGGAAATACAAAGACTCTGAATAGCCAAAACAATCTTGAGAAAGAAGACCATGAGTGGGGGAATCGTGCTGCCAGACTTCAGACTATACTACAAAGACTCAGTAATCAAAACAGTGCAATACCAGCACAAAAGCAGACACGCGTATCAATGTAAGAAAACAGAGAGCCCAGAAATAAACTCACACACTTACAGTCAATTACAGTCAACAAAGGAGGCAAGCATATGCCATGGAGAATTCAGTCTCTTTAATAAGTGGTGCTGGGAAAACTGGACAGCTACCTTTAGAATATTTTCTCACATCATACACAAAAAGTAACTCAGAATGAATTAAAAGATCTAAATACAAGACCAGAAACCATAAAACTCCTAGAAGAAAATAAATAAAACACTCTGACATGAACTGTGGCAATATTTTTTTTCAATCATTCTCAAGCAAAGATACTAAAAGCAAAAATAAACAAATGAGATCTAATCAGACTTAAAAACTTTCACACAGCAAAGAAAACTATGGACAAAACTAAAAGATAATCTACTGGATGGGAGAAAATATGTTAGTTGTACGACTGGTAAAGGTTTATACTGAAAATATATATTAAAAGCTCATCAACTCAAAATAAAAAAATAAACAACCTGATTAAAAATTGGGCAGAAGACCTGAATAAATATTTTTACGAAGAATACAAACACATGAACAACAGGCACATATCAAGGTGTTCAATTCTGTCAATCATCATAGAAATGCAAATTTAAACCACAATGAGATATTACCTCACACCCTGCAGACTGGCTATAGTCAAAAGACCGCAAGTAACAAATCTGGTGAGGAAGCGGAGAAAAAGGAACCCTCTACAGTGCTGGTGGGAATGCAAATTGGTGTAGCCACTGTGGAAATCAGAATGGAGGTTTCTCAAAAAAACCAAATGGAACTACCAAATGACCCAGCAATTCCCCTCTTGGATATATGTAATATTTGAAAAACTACCAATGTTCACAGCAGAATTACTTACAATTGCCAAGATAAGAAGTAATCAAAGGACCCATCAACAGATAAATGCATAGTTTATAGATATCTACACACACACACACTGGAAAACTAGTCAGTCAATAAAAAGAATGACAATTTTGCTGTTTGTAACTTGTACAGGCTTGGAGGGTATTATGCTAAGTGAAATAAGACAGAAATACAAATACTAGATGTTATCACTTCTATGTGAAATTTAAAAAATGAAACAAACTGGTGAATATATTAAAAAAAAAAAAACAGACTCATAGATATAGACAAGAAACTAATGCTTACCAGCAGAGAAAGGGAAAGTAGTACAAAGAAAATGTTTTACATGTAGCTCTAACTGTGATTTCAATGATTACAGAACTCTAGTGGAGTAAAGGAAGTTTTATTCCCTAAGTTAATGTGCATCAAAACTAATTTAAAAAATGAAATAGATAAATCTTATAAATGATTTCAAACAGATTGAAGAAGATTATTTCATTACGAAGTATTCACCACACACTGAAAAGTAGGAACAGTGCGTCATTAAAAAAAAAAAAACTGAGTATTTTTAAAGCTCTAGTGTTTAGAATTTACTCCATAATGAGGAACCAAATTTTTCCTATACAAAGGCAAGGTTTGGAAATAGACAAGAAATTCTGCCTTGACTGTAAGCAAAGATATGTGTTGGGATAAAACTATTCTCTAAGGTTACAACTGATCATAGTTGTTGTAGTTGTCATTGTTGTGTTTTTAAACATACACACCTCATCAGATACTCCGGAAACAAAACATGAAAGGAAATTGAGAACAATGCAAAAAAAGGGAGACAATAAGGTTAAGAAACTAAAACTCAAAAAAAAAAAACAACTGGTGACTAAAATACATTGTAACTTTTTCTTATCCTTAGCTTTTATTTTAGTACTTAAAGTACTACAGTACTTTAGTACTTGAAATTAAGACTTTATTTTCTTGGGCTCCAAAATCACTGCAGATGGTGATTGCAGCCAGGAAATTAAAACATGCTTATTCATTGGAAGGAAAGTTATGACCAACCTAGATAGCATATTCAAAAGCAGAGACATTACTTTGCCGACTAAGGTCCGTCTAGTCAAGGATATGGTTTTTCCAGTGGTCATGTATGGATATGAGAGTTGGACTGTGAAGAAAGCTGAGTGCCGAAGAATTGATGCTTTTGAACTGTGGTGTTGCAGAAGACTCTTGAGAGTCCCTTGGACTGCAAGAAGATCCAACCAGTCCATTCTAAAGGAGATCAGTCCTGGATGTTCTTTGGAAGGAATGATACTGAAACTGAAACTCCAGTACTTTGGCCACCTCATGTGAAGAGTTGACTCATTGGAAAAGACTCTGATGCTGGGAGGGATCAGGGGCAGGAGGAGAAGGGAACGACAGAGGATGAGATGGCTGGATGGCATCACTGACTCGACGGACGTGAGTTTGAGTGAACTCCGGGAGATGGTGATAGACAGGGAGGCCTGACATGCTGCAATTCATGGGGTCGGAAAGAGTTGGACATGACCAAGCAACTGAACTGAACTGAACTGTTAATGGAAACCTCAAAGTCTAAAAAGGAAAAAAAAAGTCTTTGCCAGAATAGGCTAGGTGACAGAACTGTAACAAAGATCCAGAAAACCTCTGCAGCTTAAAATAAAATTTATTTCTTTTTCATGCTCTTTGTCCATTACTGTTGACAGAAGGCTGTTGTTCATCTTTCTTACTCAGAGACCAAAACCTATGGAAAAAACAGCATCTCAAAATGCTACCAGTCATGATCCAAAGGATGACGAAAAACAAAAAAGACAGCTTTAAAGAATGTCAAACCTAAATACTGTAGCATTATACGCGAAAGGGTGTGGAGAAAAGGGAACCAAGTACACTGCTGATGGTGTTGGAAACTGGTGCAGTCACTGTAGAAAACACTATGGAGGTGTCTCATGAACTAAAAACAGAGCTCCTACGAGATCCAACAATTCCACTCCTGGGTATATACCCAGAAAAACATGATCAGGCTAATTAAAAAAGACACATGCACCCCAACATTTATAAGCAGCACAATTTACAACAGCCAAAACACGGAAACCTGTCAAGGGGCAATCAAGATGTGATTAGCTTAGAAACATGTGGGATATATAAGCGTATGTGTGCGTATACACACATATACACATATGCACAATTAACTATTATTCAGCAATAAAAGTAATGGAAATATAGCCATATACAGCGACAAGCATGAACATGGAAACTATTCAGTTCCATTCAGTTGCTCAGTTGTGTCCGACTCTTTGCGACCCCATGAATCGCAGCACACCAGGCCTCCCTGTCCATTATTATGCCTTTTTAAATCATAAAAGAAAAACAAATATTAATACTATGTGATACCACTTACATGTACAATCTAAAAAATAATGCAAAGAAATCCATATACAAAACAGAATCACAAAAGAGAAAATTACCAAAAGGGAGAGATAATGGGGAGGAACAAATTAGCAGTAAGGGATTAACAGATATAAACCACTACACATAAAAGAAATAAACAACAAGGATTTACTATATAGCACAGAACATAATACCCAATATCTTAATAACCTATAATGCAATATAATCTGCAATAAGAAAACAAATGTTGTACACCTAAAACTGCCATAATAAATTAACTGCATTTCAATTTAAAAAAAAGCATCATAGAATTAGAAAAGAATATACTTGTTTTCTTTCATACATCATTTTTTGTAGGACCCTGGTATTTCAAATTAATATGATGACTAAAGACAATCACAAATAAAAACACACACACACACACAAACAGTGTGTGTCTCATCACTGGACCTCTTAATTATTACAGCATTAAATTTCTAAAATTAAGACTAATATCTATGACTCTAATACCCCCAGCTGTGACTTCCTCAACAGTATATAAATTCACCCATTCTCAATTTCTTCTCCGTGAGGTCATATACATATTCACAAACATACTCAAGATTTCTATTAGGAGTTACTTATTAGTCTTTGAAAACAGATAAACATTACCTCATCTCAGAATTAAAAACTCAATCCCACTTCTAAATATCCAGAGTCAACACTAAGAATAAAAATGTTTCTTCATGAATAACTACTTACAAAGTAGTTTTGAAAAAAGTTAGGGTACCAGAACAATTTAACTGGGGAGTGAATAGTTGGTTAAACAAACAGAGAGGGGGGAAAATGGATTTCCAAATAGAAAAAGAATCAAGTTGGATTCTTACAGAATTGATGCTTTTGAACTGTGGTGCTGCAGAAGACTCTTGAGAGTCCCTTGGACTGCAAGGAGATCCAACCAGTCCATCCTAAAGGAGATCAGTCCTGGGTGTTCATTGGAAGGACTGATGCTGAAGCTGAAACTCCAATACTTTGGCCACCTGGTGAGAAGAGCTGACTCACTAGAAAAGACCCTGATGCTGGGAGGGATTGGGGGCAGGAAGAGAAGGGGACAACAGAGGAGATGTTGGATGGCATCACTGACTCAATGGACGTGAGTCTGAGTGAACTTCGGGAGTTGGTGATGGACAGGGAGGCCTGATATGCTGCAATTCATGGGGTCGCAAAGAGTCGGACACAACTGAGCAACTAAACTGAACTCACCTTACACTACATACACAAGTTTACTGAAAATAATGTAGAGATTTAAATATAAGACATAAAACTATAAAATTCTTCAGAGAAAAATCTTTGTGACCCTGGATTAGGCAATGGTTTCGAGATAAAACACCAAAAGCACAGTAACAACAATAAAAATAGGTAAGACTTACCAAGACTAACAGAACTTTCTGCTTCAGAGAACATTATCAACAAACTGAAAAGCCCCAGAAGGAGAATGCATGTATAATCAATCTTTGATAAGGAATTTGTATTAAAATGCTAAAAGATGTCAAACTCTTGAAAATATTCTGCTAAATGAAAGATAACATATGAAAAAGCCAAGTATCATTTGCTTTTGCTTATATGAAACGTCTAGAACAGATATCCATACAGACAGTAAGTACATGACTGGTTACAACAGGTTGGGGGTTCAAGGGGAGACAGGAGGTAAGGAGAAACGGTTGCTAAATGGGTCCAGAGTTTCCTTTGTGGGTGATAAAAATAGCTTGGGTTCATTGTTGCCCAAACTTGACACTAAAATACCAATGAATTTTGTACTTTAAAGGAGTGAATTTTATTGTATGTGTTGTTGTTTTTGTTTAGTAGCTAAGTTGTGTGCAACTCTGCCACTCCACGGACTACAGCGCAAAAGGACTCCAGGTCCTTCACTATATCCTGGAGCTTGCTCAAACTCATGTCCATTGAGTCGGTGATGCCATCCAATCATCTCATCCTCTGTCCTTCCCTTCTCCTGCCCTCAATCTTTCCCACGTTCAGGGTCTTTTCCAGTGAGTCGGCTCTTCAGGGGGACATACTGTACTAGAGTCTCAGCAGCAGTCATTCTAATGAATATTCAGGCTTGATTTCCTCTAGGATTCACTGGTTTGATCTCCAGGTAATCCAAGGGACTCACAAGTTTTCTCCTGCACCACAGTTCAAAAGCCTTGAGTGACTGTGGGTCACATCATGAACTCCTTATAGCCAAATCCAGACTTAAATTGAAGAAAGTAGGGAAAACCATTAGACCATTCAGGTATCACAAAAATAAAATCTCTTATGACTATATAGTGAAAATGACAAATAGATTCAAGGGATTAGATCTGATAGACAAGAGTGCCTGAAGAACTATGGACAGAGGTTCATGACATTGTACAGGAGGCAGTGAACAAGACCATCCCCAAGAAAAAGAAATGCAAAAAGGCAAAATGGTTGTCTGAGGAGGCCTTACAAATAGTTGAGAAAAGACTGGAAAGACAAAGGAGAAGGAAAGAGACACCCATTTGAAGGCAGAGTTCCAAAGAATAGCAAAGAGAGATAAGAAAACCTTCCTCATTGATCAATGCAAAGAAATCAAGGGAAACAACAGAATAGGAAAGACTAGAGATCTCTTCAAGAAAATAAGAGATATGATAACAATGGAACATTTCATGCAAAGATTGGCACAATAAAGGACAGAAATGGTATAGACCTAACAGAAGCAGAAGATACTAAGAATAGGTGGCAAAAATACATGGAAGAACTAAACAAAAAAGATCTTCATGACCCAGATAATGCCGATGGCGTCATCACTCACCTAGAACCAGATATCCCAGAATGCAGAATCAAGTGGGCCTTAGGAAGCCTCACTACGAACAAAGCTTGTGGAGGTGATGGAATTCCAGTTGACCTATTTCAAATCCTGAAAGATGATGTTCTGAAAGTGCTGCACTCAATATGTCAACAAATTTAGAAAACTCAGCAGTGGCCACAACTGGAAAAGGTCAGTTTTCATTCCAATCCCAAAGAAAGGCAATGCCAAAGAATGCTCAAACCACCACACAGCTGCATTCATCTCACATGCTAGGGAAGTAATGCTCAAAATTTTCCAGGCCAGGCTTCAGCAGTACATGACCATAAACTTCCAGACGTTTAAGCTAGATTTAGAAAAGGCAGAGGAACCAACATCCGCTGGATCATGGAAAAAGCAAGAGAGTTCCAAAAAACATTTACTTCTGCTTTATTGACTATCCCCAAACCTCTGACTCTGTGTATCACAACAAACTGTGGAAAATTCTTAAAGAGAGGGGAATACCAGACCACCTGACCTGCCTCCTGAGAAATCTGTATGCAGGTCAAGAAGCAACAGTTAGAACTGGAAATGGAACAGACTGGTTCCAAATCGCGAAAGGAGTATGTCAAGGCTATATATTATCATCCTGCTTATTTAATTTATATAGAGAGTACATCATGAGAAATGCTGGACTGGATGAAGCACAGGCTAGAATCAAGATTGCCAAGAAAAGTATCAATAACCCCAGATGTGCAGATGACACCACCCTTATGGCAGAAAGCGAAGAACTAAAGAGCTTCCTGATGAAAGTGAAAGAGGAGAGTGAAAAAGTTGGCTTAAAACTCAACATTCAGAAAACTAAGATCATGGCATCCAGTCCCATCACTTCATGGCAAATAGATGGGAAAACAATGGAAACAGTGACAAACTTTATTTTTGAGGGCTCCAAAATCACTGCAGGTGGTGACTGCAGCCATGAAATTAAAACACGCTTGCTCTTTGGAAAGAAAGTTATAGGCAAACCTAGACAGTATATTAAAAAGCAGAGACATTACTTTGCCAACAAAGTCTCATCAAAGCTATGGTTTTTCCAGTAGTCATGTATGGATGCGAGAGTTGGACTATAAAGAAAGCTGAGCACCAAAGAATTGATGCTTTTGAACTGTGGTGTTGGAGAAGGCTCTTGAGAGTCCCTTGGGATTGCAAGGAGACCCAACTAGTCCATCCTACAGGAAATCAGTCCTGAATATCCACTGGCAGGACTGATGTTGAAGCTAAAACTGCAATACTTCAGCCACCTGATGCAAAGAACTGATTCACTGGAAAAGACCCTGATGCTGCGAAAAGACTGAAAGCTGAAGAGAAGCGGACAACTGAGGATGAGATAGTTAGATGGCATCACCGACTCGATGGATGTGAGTTGAAGTAAGCTCCAGGAATTGGTGATGGACAGGGAAGCCTGGGGTGCTACAGTCCATCGGGTCGCAAGCAGCTGGACACGACTGAGCGACTGAACTGAACAATTCAAAAGCATCAGTTCGTCAGCAATCAGCCTCCTTTGTGGTCCAATTCTCACACAGATACGTGATTACTGGAAAAATCATAGCTTTGACTACACGGACCTTCATCAGCAAAGTGATGTCTCTGCTTTTCAACGTGCTGTCTAGGTTTTTCATAGTTTCCTTTCCAATTAGCAAGTGCCTTTTAAATTCGCAGCTGCAGTCACCATCCCCAGTCATTTTGGAGCTCAAGAAAATACAATCTGTCGCTGTGTCCACTTTTTCCCCTTTTATTTGCCATGAAGGGATGGGACCAGTTGCTATGATCTTACTTTTTTGAGTGATGACTTTTAAGCCAGCTCTTTTACTCTCCTCTTTCATCTTCATCAAGAGGCTTCTTTAGTTCCTCTTCGCTTTCTGCCATAAGGGTGCTGTCATCTGCATAGCTGAGGTTGCTGATGTTTCTCCCGGCAATCCTAATTTCAGCTTATGATTCATCCAATCCAAATATCACATGATGTACTCTGCATATAGGTTAAACAAGCAGGTGCTAATATACAGCCTTGTCGTACTCCTTTCCCAATTTGGAACTAAGTAGTTCTATGCTAATTCTGTTGCTTCTTGACCAGCATACAGGTTTCTTAGCAGACAGGTAAGGGGGTCTGGTGTTCCCATCTCTTTAAGGATTTTCCAGAGTTTGTCATGATCCACACAATCAAAGGCTTTAGTGTAGTCAATGAAGCGGATGTTTTTCTGAAACTCTTGCTTTCTCTATGATCCAACAGATGTTGGCAATCTGGTCTCTGGTTCTTCTGTTTTTTCTAAATCCAGTTTGTATCTGGACGTTCTGTTCATGTACTGCTGAAGCCTAGCTGGAAGGATTTTGAGCATTACCGTGCTAGCATGTGAATGAGGGTAATTGTAAGGTAGTCTGAAATTCACTGGCATTGCCCTTCTTTGGGACTGGGATGAAAACTGACCTTTTCCTGTCTTGTTGCCACTGCTCAGTTCCCCAAGTTTGTTGACATACTGAGTGCAGCACTTTCACAGCATCATCTTCCAGGATTCGAAACAGCTCAACTGGAATTCCATCACCTCCACTAGCTTTGTTTGTAGTGATGATTTCTAAAGCCCACTTGACTTCACATTCCAAGATGTCTGGCTCTAGATTAGTGATCACATCATCATGATTATCTGGGTTGTGATGATCTTTTTTGTACAGTTCTTCCGTGTATTCTTGCCACCTCTTCTTAGTATCTTCTGCTTCTGTTAGGTCCATACCATTTCTGTCCTTTATCAAGCCCATCTTTGCATGAAATGTTCCCTTGGTATCTCTAATTTTCTTAAAGAGATCTCTAGTCTTTCCATTCTATTGTTTTCCTCTATTTCTTTGCACTGTTCACTTAAGAAGGCTTTTTTCTCTCTCCTTAGTATTCTCTGAACTCTGAATCACTTGGGTATATCTTCCTCTTTCTCCCTTGCTTTTAGCTTCTCTTCTTTTCTCAGTTATTTGTAAAGCCTTGTCAGACAACCATTTGCCTTGCATTTCTTTTTCTTCAGGATGGTTTCAGCCATCACTTCCTGCACAATGTTATGAACTTCTGTCCATAGTTCTTCAGGCACTCTGTTTATCAGATCCAATCCCTTCAATCTATTCGTCACCTCCACTGTATAACAGAGAAGGCAATGGCATGCCACTCCAGTGCTCTTGCCTGGAAAATCCCATGGATGGAGGAGCCTGGTAGGCTGCAGTCCATGGGGTTGCTACGAGTTGGATACGACTGAGTAACTTCACTTTCACTTTTCACTTTCATGCATTGGAGAAGGAAATGGCAACCCACTCCAGTGTTCTTGCCTGGTGAATCCCAGGGATGGGGGAGCCTGGTAGGCTGCCATCTAATGGGTCGCACAGAGTCGGACACGACTGAAGGGACTTAGCAGCAGCAACAGCCACTGTATAAACCTACGGGATTTGATTTAGGTCATACCTGAATGCCCTAGTGGTTTTCCCTATTTTTCAATTTAAGCCTGAATTTTGCAGTAAGGAGCTCATGATCTGAGCCACAGTCAGTTCCAGGTTCTATTTGTGCTGACTGTACAGAGCTTCTCCATCTACAGCTCTACAGAATATAATCAATCTGGGATTTCAGTATTAACCATCTAGTGACGTCCATGTGTAGAGTCGGCTCTTGTGTCGTTGGAAGAAGGTATCTGCTATGACCAATGCGTTCTCCTGGCAAAACTGTTAGCCTTTTCCCTGCTTCATTTTGTACTCCAAGGCCAAACTTGCCTGTTACTCCAGGTATCTCTTGACTTCCTACTTTTGCATTCCAGTCCCCTATGATGAAGAGGACATCTGTTTTTGATGTTAGTTCTAGAAGGTCTCATAAGTCTTCATAGAACCATTCAACTTCAGCTTCTTCAGCATAATGGCTGGGGCAAAGACTTGGATTATCATGATGTTAAATGGTTTGCCTTAGAAGTAAGCTGAGACCATTCTGTCATTTTTCAGATTGCACCCGATTATTGCATTTCGGACTATTTTGTTAACTATCACTTTTGTCGACTGGAGGTGGGAGTGGCAAACCAACCCAGTATTCTTGCTTCAAGAGCTCCATGAAGAGTATGAAAAGCCAAAAAGATATGACACTAGAAGATGAGCCCCCTAGGTCAGAAGGTGTCCAGTATGCAACTGGGGAATAACAGAGAAATAACTGCATAAAAAATGAAGAGGCTGGGCCAAAGCAAAGACAATGCTCAGTTGTGGATGTGTCTGGTGCTGAAAGAAAAGTCTGATACTATAAACAACAATATTGCATAGGAACCTGGAATAGTAGGTCCACTAATCAAGGTAAATTGGAAGTGATCAAGCAGGAATGAAGACTGAGCATCAATATCTTAGGAATTAGTGAACGAGAATGGACAAGAATGGGAGAATTTATTTCAAATGACCATTGTATCTACTACTGTGGGCAAGAATCCCTTACAAGAAATATTATTTGCACTACATCAAAACAAAGCCATTACTGTTTTTAAAATAGGTATACTCTTATTTTGAAATGCCATAAAGCCTATAGTAATCAAATGTGCAAATTCAGGAATTACGCTTTAAAAATCAAATATACCTATTAGCTTCATGACAGAACATGAATGAAAAAACGATTTTAGTTAGATAAATTATATGCTGAATGACAAAACGTCAATCACTTCTCAACCCTTCCACAAAGCATTTCAAAAGGATTATCACTGTATCTCATTTTAAAAGATCAAATATTAATTGAGAAAGTTAAGAATAAAAACCAGAGATTAAGAATAAAGGCAGGATCAATGCACTAAATCATCTGTCAATGACATATTATAGTATATGACTTTAGAATCAGCATTGCTGGCTTCCCTGGAGGATCAGAGGTAAAGAATCTACCTGAAATACAGCCGATCCAGGCATAATCCCTGGGTCAAGAAGATCCCTTGGGGAAGGGAATGGCAACCCACTCCCGTATTCTTGCCTGGAGAATTCCATGGACAGAGACGCCTGGTGGGCTACATTCCATGGCACGGCAAAGAGTCGGACATGACTGAGTGACTGACTTTCACTTTTTATAAAAATAAAAATGGTCCACTTTACAGTTGTAAGAGGTTCCCAAAATATGGTGGTTTCTGAGGCATGAACTTTATAAATTGTATATCCAATATCTATCTAACCCTGTTTTCTTACCGTAAGAACGCTACCTTTGTTAAGGAAAGCAACAGCCTTTCCTAAATTCCCCATCCTTCTCGGTGATACAATGTCATGGGGCTTCCCTGGTGGCTCAGTTGGTAAAGAATCCACCTTCAGTGCAGGAGACCCAGGGTCCATCTCTAGGTGGGGAAGACCCCCTGTAGAAACAAATGACAACCCGCTCCAATATTCTTTCCTGAAAAATACCATGGACTGAGGAGCCTAGTGGGCTCCAGTCCATGGGGCCACAAAGAGTCAGACACAACTTAGTGACTCATTGCAGATGGATTCTTTACCAACTAAGCCACTAGGGGATTGACTATAACAGATGGTATTTACTAATAATGAATGCAGTTATATCATTCATAAAAATCACAATAATAATTATCATTTTCTAGCTTCATAGCAATGATGAAGATAATTGAAACATGTCTCAGAAGGCAAGGCACATGACATAAATTAGGTGAATTTCAAAAGAGGATAAAAGTGATTCCAAGCAGTGTCCTGTGGGGAGGGCTTTTTGTCCCCCATTCCTTGTAGGCAAGACTCCCCCTTTTACGACTTCTAATTTCCAAAGAGCAGAACAGTTACTAATCAAAAGAAGAGCAGCTAGGAAACCATCTAAGTCAAGATTAAAGGGACCACAGATGCTTATCAAAATCAGGAGACTGGACAATCTAAGATTCACTGGAAAAGACCCTGATGCCAGGAAAGATTGAAAGCAAAAGGAGAAGGTGGCAGGGAGCAGATGAGATAGTTAGATAGCACCATGGACTCAATGGACATGCATTTGAGCAAGTTGCGAGAGATAGCTGAGGACAGAGAGCCTGGCATGCTGCAGTTAATGGGGTCACAAAGAGTTGGACACAACTTATCAACTGAACAACAACAAATGACAGTAGAAAGACAGCGAAAAATCAATGAAACCAAAAGGTGGTTTTTCAAAAAGATCAACAAAATTGACACACCTTCAGCTAGAAATAGTAAGAAAAAGAGAAAACTCACATTACTAACATGAGAAATGGAAACAGAACACCACTGCCAACTCTTCAGAGACAGAAGAATTATGAGAGCATTCTACAGAACAACTGTCATTTCACAAATTAGATAACCTAAATAAAAAGGACAACACAAAACCTATCAAAACTATATCAAGAGGGGAAAGAAAGAAACTGCAAACAGACCTCTAAGTGAAGAGGACTGAATGAACAGTCAAAAATCTCTCAACAAAAAGTTCTGGACCTGATGGCTTCACTGGTGAATTCTAAGTATTTTAAGGACTAAAACGAACCCTTCTCAAACTTTCCCAAAAAACTGAAGAGAAAGGACAATCTCTGAGCTTATTTTAAGCAGGCCAGCATTACTCAGATATTAAAGCCAAATCAAGACACTGTAAGAAAACTATAGACCAATATCCCTCATGAATGAGGATAGAAAAACTCCTCAACAAACAACTAGCAAACTGAATTCAACAATACATTAAAGGATCATACACAAAGTGAGACTTATTCAAAGAATCCAAGGATGGTTCAACATACAAAAATTGGTTGATGTAATAAACTACCACATTAATAGAATGGAAGGAAAAGATCCCACAGGATCACCTTGATTAATGCAGGTGATTGACTGTTGCAGTATCTGAAAACTTCAACATCCTTTCACAATAAAAATACTCAATAAAACAGGAATAGATACAAACTACCTCAGCATAATAAAAGCCATATATGAAAAACTTGGTGAATAGCATATTCAGTGATGAAAGGCTAAAAGCTTGTTCTCAAAGATCAGAAATAGGCACTTCAAAGGAGGTATTTCATTTGCAACAACAACAACAACAAAAAAAAGAGTACTTAGGAATTAATGTAACCAAAAGGAGACAGACTTTCACAATAAAAACTATAAAACAATGTTGAAAGAAGTTGAAAAAAACAGCAATAAGAGGAAATACATCCGATGTTCAGTTAGAAAACTTAATATTGTAAAAATATAAATACCATCGAAAGTGCAGATTCAATGCAATCTCTATTCAAAAAATCTCAAATACTCTCTCTTGCAGAAATAGAAAAAAAGCAATCCTAAAAACTCATAGAGTACCTAAAGGGATCCTCAGAAGCCAAACTAATCTTGAAAGAGAAAGTTGTAAGACTTAAACTCCCTAATTTCAAAACTCACTACAAAGCTACAGTAATCAAAATGGTGTGATACTGGCATAAAGAAAGACATAAAGACTAATGGAATAGAGATCCCAGAAGTAAAACCTTGCATATATGGTAAAAGAAGTTTTAAATGGTGTCAATAACATTCAAGGGAGAAAGGATGGTCTTTTTTTTTTTTTTTCTTAACAAATGATGCTTGAGAAACTGGACAGTCACATGCAAAATAATGGACGTGACCCTTACATATTTTACAAATAGTAATTCAAAATGGATCAAGGACTCACACGCAAGATCTAAGAACAATAAACTCTTTGACAAAAATGTAAGACAAAAGCTTCATGGCATCAGCTTGGACAGTTTCTTAGATGTGATTACTAAGGCAAAAGTAAGAAAAATAAAATACAAATTGGACTTAGTAAAAATTACAAAATTTTGTGCATCAAAAGAGACTACTGATGAGAGTAAAAATGTAAACCACCAGATGAAAGAAAATGTTTTTATATCACATATCTGATAAGGGGTTAATTTCTAGAATATACAGTAAACCCTAAAACTCAACATTATAAAATCAACATGGGCTTCCCTGGTGGTTCAGTAGTTAAGGAACCACTTGACAATGCAGGGGACATAGGTTTGATCCCAGGTCTGGGAAGATCCCATATGTTGTGGTGCAAGTAAGCCCACGTACCACATCTACTGAGCCCGCACACCTAGAGCTGGTGCTCTGCAGCAAGAGAAGCAATTACAATCAGAAGGCTGCTGCACACAGCAACCAAGAGCAGCCCCCAATTGCCACAATTAGAGAGAGCTTGTGCACAGCAGTGAAGACCCATAGCCGCAGAAAACAAACGACCGAATTCAAAAATGAGCATGGGGCTTCTCTGGTGGCTCAGTGGTAAGGAATCCACCTGCCAGTGCACGAGACACAGGTTCGGTCCCTAACTCAGGAAGCTACCATATGTTGTGGAGCAACTAAGCCCGTCATCACAGTCACTGAGCCTGTGCTCTGGAGCCCAGGAGCTGCAACTACTGAGCCCCCGTACCACAGCTACTGCAGCTCTCATGCCCTAGAGCCTATGCTCCGCACCAAGAAAAGCCACCACAATGAGAAGCCCGCGTACTGCAGCAAGAGAGGAGCCCCTGCTCACTGCAACTGGAGAAAAGCCCGTGTAGCAGTGAAGAACGAGCACAGTCAAAAATACATAAGCTTCTTTTAAAAAATATGCACAATGGACTAAACAGACATTTTATCCAAAAAAGATGTACAAACGGCCAATAAACACATGAAAAGATGCTCAATATCACTATTCATTATGGAAACACAAATCAAAATCACAAGGACATACTACTTCACACACATTAGGATGACTAATATCTAAAAAACAGCAAACAATCATTGGTGAGAATGTGGAAAAACTAGAAACCTTCCACACTCAGGAATGTAAAACACTACAGCCATGTTAACAGTGTTAAATATTTTGGCAATTCCTCAAAGCAGTAAAAACAGAATTCTATGAGCTGCATTTTGGGGTATACACCCAAAAGAATGGAAATCATGGTCTCAAAAAGAGATATATACACCCATATTCATAGCAGCATTATTCACAATAGCTAAAACATGGAAGCAACCTGACTGTCCACTGACAGAAGAATGAATAGCAAAATGTGATATATACATATAATGTTTGGCTGATGGTTTTCAGGAGTATGAGGACTTACTCTGTAATAGTCACAGAACCTCAGTTTTACAAAATGAAGAGTTATGCAGATGGATGATCATTATGGCAGCACACATAATAAGAATATTTAATGGCACTAAACTGTACACTTAAAAATAGTGATTGACAGATTTTATGCTATGTGTATTTCACTACTAAAAAAGATCTTTAAAACAACATCACAATGACTTACCTCCAAGGAACCAAAAAGGATGTCTAAAATTTTAAAAGGCTCTGTCAAATGTTGGTGAGTCTACAGAACAACTAGAATTCTCATGCACTGCTGGTACCAATTGTGTTGGTACGTTCAGAAGTCTGGTATTGTCTTAAACACATTAAATACCATATGACCCAGACACTCTAATGCTAGGTATTTTTTTCCCAAGAGAAATGAAATAATATTTCCACATTAACTTTAAATGAACTATTGATCCATGTTAACAATATAGATGTATCACAAAATAATTTTGCTGAGCTTCATGATTATATTCAAGCAAAATTCCAGAAAATGCAAACCTGTCTATAGTGAGAAAAAGCAGTGAATAGTTCCTAGTATTAGGGGGTGAGCATAGAGATTTACAAAGAGATTTCAAAGCAATTTTGGGGATTATGAGGTGTTTACTTTCTTTTTTCTTAACTAAAGTATGGGGTTAACATACAATATTATAATAGTTTTGGGTGTGCAGTACAGTGATTCAATATTTTTACAGATTATACTCCATTAAAAGTCATTACAAACAGAGGGAACCACCTTGGAAGTGATCCCACATGGCCCATAACATCAGAGAAGGGCCAGATATATTTTTACTATTTTTAAAATCATTCCTTTTTTTTTTTCTTTTTTTTTCTTTCTAACTTTTTTTTAATTGTTAAGTCTTCTATTTCTCCTCTAATTTTTATTTCTATAACCTACTATTACTATTTAAAACAAAAACAGACTTTTTTTTTAAGGCAAACACCATATATAGTCTTTGGATGGTTGTTGGTGGGTTTTGTTTTTTTTTTTAATAATTCTAGTTTTTGTTGTTTTTTTTTTCTTTCTTCCTTTTTCCTTCTGCTTCTTTTCTTTAATATTGTATTTTTGAAAATCCAACCTCTACTCTAGATTTTTAATCTTTGCTCTTAGGTTTTTGTTGTCAATTTTGTACATTTAAAAACCCAAACTTCACTACCCAAGTTTACCTGAGAGCGAGATTACTGGCTTGACCACTCTCTTCTCCTATGGACTCTCCTTTTTCTCCACCAGGTGGCCTCTGTCTCTTTTCTCCCCCATCTCTTCTCTATCCAACTCTGTGAATCTCTGTGTGTTCCAGACAGTGGAGAACACCTAAGGAACTGGTTCCTGGCAGGATTCGTCTCTCTCCTTCTCATTCCTCTCTCTTATCCTCCTGGTCACCTCTGTCTACTTCCTCCCTCTCCTCTTCCCTGTATAACTCCGTAAATACCTCTGAGCGGTCCAGACTATAGAGCACACATAAGGAAGTGACTACTGGCTAGCTTGCTCTCTCCTCTTTTGATCTCACCGCATCTCATTCCAGTTACCTCTAACTACCCCCTCCCTCTTCTCTTCTCCTTGTAACTCAGTGAACCTCTCTGAGTGTCCCTCAATGTGGAGAAACTTTTCATCTTTAACCTAGATGTTTTATCATCGGTGCTGTATAGATGGAGAAGTCTAGAGGCTACTGTAAAAATAAAACTGAAAACCAGAAGCAAGAGGCTTAAATCCAAACCCTGAAAACATTAGAGAACTCTTGAATTCAGGCAACATTAAGCAATAGGAGCTCATCAAATGCCTTCATACCTACACTGAAACCAAGCTCCACCCAAGGGCCAACAAGTTCCAAAACAAGACATACCACTCAAATTCTCCAGCAACACAGGAACACTCCCCTGAGCTTCAATATACAGGCAGCTCAAAATTATTCCAAAACCTTTGATGTCTCATAACCCATTACTGGTCACTCCACTGCACTCCAGAGAGAAGAAACCCAGCTCCACCCACCCGAACTCCAACACAAGCCTCCCTAACCAGGAAACCTTGACAAGCCACTGATAGAACCCCACCCACAGTGAGGAAGCTCCATAATAAAGAGCACTCCACAAATTACCAGAATATAAAAAGGCCACCCCAAACGCAGCAATATAACCAAGATGAAGAGACAGAGGAATACTCAGCAGGTAAAGGAACAGGAGAGTTGCCCACCAAACCAAACAAAAGAGGAAGAAGTAGGGAATCTACCTGAGAAGGAATTCCGAATATTGATAGTGAAAATGATCCAAAATCTTGAAATCAAAATGGAATCACAGATAAATAGTCTAGAGACAAGGATTGAGAAGATGCAAGAAAGGTTTAACAAGGACCTAGAGGAAATAAAAAAGAGTCAAAATATAATGAATAACACAATAAATGAGATCAGAAACACTCTGGAGGCAACAAATAGTAGAATAACGGAGGCAGAAGATAGGATTAGTGAAATAGAAGATAGAATGGTAGAAATAAATGAATCAGAGAGGAAACAAGAAAAACGAATTAAAAGAAATGAGGACAATCTCAGAGACCTCCAGGACGATATGAAACGCTCCAACGTTCAAATTATAGGAGTCCCAGAAGAAGAAGACAAAAAGAAAGACCATGAGAAAATCCTTGAGGAGACAATAGTTGAAAACTTCCCTAAAATGGGGAAGGAAATAATCACCCAAGTCCAAGAAACACAGAGAGTTCCAAATAGGATAAACCCAAGGCGAAACACCCCAAGACACATATTAATCAAATTAACAAAGATCAAACACAAAGAACAAATATTAAAAGCAGCAAGGGAAAAACAACAAATAACACACAAGGGGATTCCCATAAGGATAACAGCTGATCTTTCAATAGAAACTCTTCAGGCCAGGAGGGAATGGCAAGACATACTTAAAGTGATGAAAGACAATAACCTACAGCCCAGATTACTGTACCCAGCAAGGATCTCATTCAAATACGAAGGAGAAATCAAAAGCTTTACAGACAAGCAAAAGCTGAGAGAATTCAGCACCACCAAACCAGCTCTCCAACAAATTCTAAAGGATATTCTCTAGACAGGAAACACGAAAAGGGTGTACAAACCCGAACCCAAAACAATAAAGTAAATGGTAACGGGATCATACTTATCAATAATTACCTTAAACGTAAATGGGTTGAACGCCCCAACCAAAAGACAAAGACTGGCCAAATGGATACAAAAACAAGACCCCTCTATATGCTGCTTATAAGAGACCCACCTCAAAACAAGGAACACATACAGACTGAAAGTGAAGGGCTGCAAAAAGATATACCACGCAAATAGAGACCAAAAGAAAGCAGGAGTGGCAATACTCATAGCCAATAAAATAGACTTTAAAACAAAGGCTGTGAAAAGAGACAAAGAAGGCCACTACATAATGATCAAAGGATCAATCCAAGAAGAAGATATAACAATTATAAATATATATGCACCAAATATAGGAGCACCGCAATATGTAAGACAAATGCTAACAAGTATGAAAGGGGAAATCAACAATAACACAGTAATAGTGGGAGACTTTAATACCCCACTCACACATATGGACAGATCAACTAAACAGAAAATTAACAAAGAAACGCAAACTTTAAATGATACATTAGATCAGTTAGACCTAATTGATATCTATAGGACATTTCACCCCAAAACAATGAATTTCACCTTTTTTTCAACTGCTCATGGAACCTTCTCCAGGATAGATCACATCCTGGGCCATAAATCTAAACTTGATAAATTCAAAAAAATCGAAATCATTCCAAGCATCTTTTCTGACCATAATGCATTAAGATTAGATCTCAATTACAGGAGAAAAACTATTAAAAATTCAAACATATGGAGGCTGAACAACACACTTCTGAATAACCAACAAATCACAGAAGAAATCAAAAAAGAAATCAAAATATGCATAGAAATGAATGAAAATGAAAACACAACAACCCAAAACCTGTGGGACACTATAAAACCAGTGCTAAGAGGAAAGTTCATAGCAATACAGGCATACCACAAGAAACAAGAAAAAAGTCAAATAAATAACCTAACTCTACACCTAAAGCAACTAGAAAAGGAAGAATTGGAGAGCCCCAGAGTTAGTAGAAGGAAAGAAATCTTAAAAATTAGGGCAGAAATAAATGCAAAAGAAACAAAAGAGACCATAGCAAAAATCAACAAAGCCAAAAGCTGGTTCTTTGAAAAGATAAATAAAATTGACAAACCATTAGCCAGACTCATCAAGAAGCAAAGAGAGAAAAATCAAATCAATAAAATTAGAAATGAAAATGGAGAGATCACAACAGACAACACAGAAATACAAAGGATCATAAGAGACTACTATGAGCAGTTGTATGCCAATAAAATGGACAACGTGGAAGAAATGGACAAATTCTTAGAAAAGTACAATTTTCCAAAACTGAACCAGGAAGAAATAGAAAATCTTAACAGACCCATCACAAGCATGGAAATTGAAACTGTAATCAGAAATCTTCCAGCAAACAAAAGCCCAGGTCCAGACGGCTTCACAGCTGAATTCTACCAAAAATTTCAAGAAGAGCTAACACCTATCCTACTCAAACTCTTCCAGAAAATTGCAGAGGAAGGTAAACTTCCAAACTCATTCTATGAGGCCACCATCACCCTAATACCAAAACCTGACAAAGATGTCACAAAAAAAGAAAACTACAGGCCAATACCACTGATGAACATAGATGCAAAAATCCTCAACAAAATTCTAGCAATCAGAATCCAACAACACATTAAAAAGATCATACACCATGACCAAGTGGGCTTTATCCCAGGGATGCAAGGATTCTTCAATATCTGCAAATCAATCAATGTAATTCACCACATTAACAAATTGAAAAATAAAAGCCACATGATTATCTCAATAGATGCAGAGAAGGCCTTTGACAAAATTCAACATCCATTTATGATAAAAACTCTCCAGAAAGCAGGAATAGAAGGAACATACCTCAACATAATAAAAGCTATATATGACAAACCCACAGCAAACATTATCCTCAATGGTGAAAAATTGAAAGCATTTCCCCTAAAGTCAGGAACAAGACAAGGGTGCCCACTTTTACTGCTACTATTCAACATAGTTCTGGAAGTTTTGGCCACAGCAACCAGAGCAGAAAAAGAAATAAAAGGAATCCCAATTGGAAAAGAAGAAGTAAAACCCTCACTGTTTGCAGATGACATGATCCTCTACATAGAAAACCCTAAAGACTCCACCAGAAAATTACTAGAGCTAATCAATGAATATAGTAAAGTTGCAGGATATAAAATCAACACACAGAAAGCCCTTGCATTCCTATACACTAATAATGAGAAAGTAGAAAAAGAAATTAAGGAAACAATTCCATTCACCATTGCAATGAAAAGAATAAAATACTTAGGAATACATCTACCTAAAGAAACTAAAGACCTATATATAGAAAACTATAAAACACTGATGAAAGAAATCAAAGAGGACAGTAACAGATGGAGAAATATACCATGTTCATGGATCGGAAGAATCAATATAGTGAAAATGAGTATACTACCCAAAGCAATTTACAAATTCAATGCAATCCCTATCAAGCTACCAGCCATATTTTTCACAGAAGTAGAACAAATAATTTCAAGATTTGTATGGAAATACAAAAAACCTCGAATTGCCAAAGCAATCTTGAGAAAGAAGAATGGAACTGGAGGAATCAACTTGCCTGACTTCAGGCTCTACTACAAAGCCACAGTCATCAAAACAGTATGGTACTGGCACAAAGACAGAAATATAGATCAATGGAACAAAATAGAAAGCCCAGAGATAAATCCACGCATATATGGACACCTTATTTTTGACAAAGGAGGCAAGAATATACAATGGAGTAAAGACAATCTCTTTAACAAGTGGTGCTGGGAAAACTGGTCAACCACTTGTAAAAGAATGAAACTAGATCACTTTCTAACACCACACACAAAAATAAACTCAAAATGGATTAAAGATCTAAACCTAAGACCAGAAACTATAAAACTCCTAGAGGAGAATATAGGCAAAACACTCTCAGACATAAATCACAGCAGGATCCTCTATGATCCACCTCCCAGAATTCTGGAAATAAAAGCAAAAATAAACAAATGGGATCTAATTAAAATTAAAAGCTTCTGCACAACAAAGGAAACTATAAGCAAGGTGAAAAGACAGCCTTCTGAATGGGAGAAAATAATAGCAAATGAAGCAACTGACAAACAACTAATCTCAAAAATATACAAGCAACTTATGCAGCTCAATTCCAGAAAAATAAATGACCCAATCAAAAAATGGGCCAAAGAACTAAATAGACATTTCTCCAAAGAAGACATACAGATGGCTAACAAACACATGAAAAGATGCTCAACATCACTCATTATTAGAGAAATGCAAATCAAAACCACAATGAGGTACCACTTCACACCAGTCAGAATGGCTGTGATCCAAAAATCTGCAAGCAATAAATGCTGGAGAGGGTGTGGAGAAAAGGGAACCCTCCTACACTGTTGGTGGGAATGCAAACTAGTACAGCCACTATGGAGAACAGTGTGGAGATTCCTTAAAAAATTGCAAATAGAGCTACCTTATGACCCAGCAATCCCACTGCTGGGCATACACACCGAGGAAACCAGAATTGAAACAGACACATGTACCCCAATGTTCATTGCAGCACTGTTTATAATAGCCAGGACATGGAAACAACCTAGATGTCCATCAGCAGATGAATGGATAAGAAAGCTGTGGTACATATACACAATGGAGTATTACTCAGCCGTTAAAAAGAATTCATTTGAATCAGTTCTGATGAGATGGATGAAACTGGAGCCGATTATACAGAGTGAAGTAAGCCAGAAAGAAAAACACCAATACAGTATACTAACACATATATATGGAATTTAGAAAGATGGCAATGACGACCCTGTATGCAAGACAGCAAAAAAGACACAGATGTGTATAACGGACTTTTGGACTCAGAGGGAGAGGGAGAGGGTGGGATGATTTGGGAGAATGGCATTCTAACATGTATACTATCATGTAAGAATCGAATTGCCAGTCTATGTCTGACGCAGGATACAGCATGCTTGGGGCTGGTGCATGGGGATGACCCACAGAGATGTTATGGGGAGGGAGGTGGGAGGGGGGTTCATGTTTGGGAACGCATGTAAGAATTAAAGATTTTAAAATAAAAAAAAAGAAAGAAAGAAATAACACTAGTTGAATAGTGAATAGTTGGTAGTGAATTATTACAAATAAAATTGAATTCATTCATCCTGAAAAAAATAAAATAAAATAAAAGTCATTACAAGATAATGGCTATAACTCCCTGTGCTATATACATACAGTATATTCTTGTTATTGATAAATTTTAAATACACAAGTTTGTATCTTTAAATTCCGTAAGCATATCGTGTGTCTGCCATCTCTCTCCCTACTTTTAATCCAGTCTGTTCTCTGTATCTGTGAGTCTATTTCTGTTGTGCTATATATCCCTTTTAGTTTTTAGATTCCACATATAAATGACATATAGTATAACTCTTTCTCTGACATATTTCACTAAGCATAATATTCTCTAGGTCCATCCACACTGCTGTAAATGGCAAAATTTCATTTGTTTTTCTATGGCTGAATAATATTTTTTGTGTGTGCACAAATGTATATAAAACACAAGAAGATGTATTTATTTTCTTGATTATGTTAGGGATAAACAGATACAAACTGCTACACATAAGAGTAGATAAGCAAGAAGGACTTCCTGAATAGCAAAGAGAATTATACCCAACAGATTGTAATAACCTATAATGGAATATAATCTTAAAACTAACAATACTGTAAATCAACAATATTTCAATATGAAAAAACATAGAAAGAAGCAACCTCAGTATACAACTGAAATGTCAGGCTTTCAGAGATTAAATGGTGGAGAAGTGTTACAAAGCATTAAAAATACTTGATACTTAAGAAGTAGCCAAATTAAAAATAAATAAGTTTTTTTTAACAAACCACAAGGATGATGGTACTATTTCCATCTACACACAAGCAAAGGAAGGGAATAAAATGTAGTCATTTCACAGTGAAATATGAAAGCAACATTAATCAACACAGTACAAAGAGAAATGTGGACAGATTATCAAGAAAGAATCAGAATTTATTGATGAGACCTTAAAGGTATCTACAGCCAATTAAGGCAATGTTATTTAAAGCAGTAAGAAAGTATAAGCAGACAATTACAAATAATTATCCAAGAATTCACATTTGCCTTTGTAATACCTCATATGATTCGACTTACACTTTTTTGTAGAAGTTTCTACTTTATTATTAAAATTAAAATGCATTTTCTAAGTACCCACCAAGTAATAGTAGATGCAGCTTTCACACAGTTTGTACAGACTACCATTTAGAAACCCAGTGAGCAACTAACTCTAAGAAAAGTACCACCAGATTTTTACCATTCTATTCCTGGATCTTTTGATTCCAGGTATCTTTCTTAAATTATCATCCTTTATTACACTGAAGTCTCCTGAACAGTTACTTGAATAATCAGATTTAGTAAAGGGCATAAAGGCACTAAGATAAGTGCTTTATATAACTTAATTCCTGTAACACTTAAGTGAACTATTTCTTACATATCTCAGAAAACCAAAAAAAAGTCATCATTTTTCACAGACACATACACACAAGTAGCATTTATTAATAAGATCTTCCCCAAGTCACCTAACTCATCCTGAGAGGAGGAAAAGTGGCCGTGGTCAAAAAGTATCTCCTTGGAGGAATCATGACTAAGAAGCAGAATAACACAAAAAAAGTAAACTGTAGTCACAGGACCTGGCTTCAAACACAGTCATCACTTACAATACGTAAGACTTCAAGCAATTTCCTAAGACTAAGTATTCCTAAGGTGCCACATTTTTTCAATGGCAATAACAGCAGTGACTAATTTGAAAAGTTTTTATGAGGATGATATACTTCAACACTTGTAAACTGTTCAGCATTAAGATAATAATGCCTGCTGGAATTTTCCCTCATGGTCCAGTGGTTAGGACTCTGCACATTCACTGCAGGGGGCGCAGATTCAGTCCTGGTCAGGAACTAAGATCCCACATGCCATGCACAAAGATAATGCCTGGTGCAGAGCAAGCACTGTGTAAGTAGAACCATCTCCACTATAAGCCAATCATTCTTCCCTTCCTATTGCCTTAGATAGTTTTAAGCCCTCTCAATCTTTTTGTTTCGCATTCTCTTCTCTCTCTAGTCTTGTATTTCACTTAAAAGCTCTCTTTTCAGCTTTTCTTTACCAAGCATCACCTAATTTTTCAATAAAATCACATAGCAGCCAGCTGGTGACTCAAAAAGTTAATTCCAATATATGGTGATAGTGGAGAAAAAAATCAAACTTTTGCCCCTTTTGTGTTATTACACTCAACTTTATTCTCAGTACTTAATCTCTTCAAGTTCTTTGGCCTCAGTTATTTTATGGATTTAGTCACCTTCAATAAACATTTCCGTTGTTTTGTTTGTCTCATTTCTCTTCTCATTGATATATTACTGGTGTTCTTGAAGCATGGAGAGGTAAGGAAATAAATATTGCCAATATTTTATACATTTAAGAATATGTATGTAGCACCTACTATTTGTTAATAAGCACTATTCTGAGGCCATATATTACTAAGAGGATACACATACACAATAATAACTGATGAGATCAACAAGAAATAGTCATACTCAGTAAAACGATGTGGACAAGCAACCAAAAATATCTCCCAAAGATTCAGGGAGGCGAATCTAGTGCAAAGCTAAGTTTTCCCATTATTTGTTAAAAATCCTAATACCTGAGTTCAGAAGCAGAGTCCTGGGAGAAAAAAGTAAATAATGTTTGGACCTACCACAGAGTTCTTTCTAATTCTATCCTCATATTGGCCATATAACAATTGGATATGCCACTCTTAACAAACCTAGGATACCAATTAACTTATAACATGGTTAATTACTGGAGAAGGTGATGGCACCCCATGCCAGTACTCTTGCCTGGAAAATCCCATGGATGGAGGAGCCTGGTGGGTTATAGTCCATGGGGTCACACAGAGTCACACATGACTGAGCAACTTCACTTTCACTTTTCACTTTCATGCACTGGTGAAGGAAATGGCGACCCACTCCAGTATTCTTGCCTGGAGAATCCCAGGGACAGGGGAGCCTGGTGGGCTGCCGTCTATGGGGTCGCACAGAGTCGGACACGACTAAAGCAACTTAGCAGCAGCAGCAGCAGCAGCAGCATAGTTAATTACATTAATGCACATGCAAAATACAGACAACTGTGCCTGTGTGTGTGGGTGGGTGTATTCTCCACACATATTTGCTCTTTTGAACCATTAAATTTAAAATTTCTTAAAAAAGAGAGACTTGGTTCATTATACTCCCTGAAACTTTTAGCAACTCAGAATGTTAGGTTTATGTTAGTGTGCATAAAACAGATTTACCATAGCTTAAAATATAACCAACTAGAAAACGAAAGGAAGACTCTAAAGAAAAAATGGAATAAAATTGAGTGAAGTATTTCCATACCAAACTTACTCTTATTTCCAAGGTAATATTCATATTATTTCCCTCTCTGGAATGTAGTCTCTTCATTCAATGACTGCTGGCCTTTATAGTCCAGCTCCTCCATGAAGCCTTCTTATCATAAAAAGTGTAATAATAGCACACTCTCATAATGCCCCATCTCTTAATTTCTGTAACACTTAACATCGCCACATAATTAATCCTTAATTGTCTAATGGCTTTTTCCCTCCTGATATCAATTTCATGGTATATTTCTAAAATGACTTCTCCAACAATCCAATACCAAGTGGGTATCCTATCATTTGGGCTTTCCTAGTGGCTCAGTGGTAAATAATCCACCTGCCAATGCAAGGATGTAGATTCAATTCCTGGGTTGAGAAGATCCCCTGGAGAAGCAAATGGCAATCCACTCCAGTGTTCTTGCTTGGAAAACCCCATGAACAGAGGAGCCTAGCAGGTTAGCGTCCACAGGGTTACAAAATAGTTGCACATGGTTACTAAACAACAACAAATCCTACAATTCAATTCAATTCTGACACTAACTACAGGGAGTTAACATCAAACTCCACAGGTTGGAGGGCTCAGTTCCACGAGACAGTCATTGCTTCAGTCACCAGTCAAATATATGAGGTACCAGTACTTCTAACTGACCAACTAAATATTGGGGATTCCCATGACCCCCTTTCTCAGGTTCACTAATTTCCTAGAACTACTCACAAAACTCAGGAAAGCACTTGACTCAGCATTACAACTGGTTTATTAAAAAAGAATATAACTGACCAAAAGCCAGATGCAAGAGAGAAGAATAATACAGCAAGATGAACAGGAGATCAAGCTTTTCGTACTTCTCCCATCATCTTGATGTATTCACCAACTCAGAAGCTCTCCAAACTTCAGCTTAGGAGTTTTTAATGAAGATTTCAATATAAGAGCATAATTGTGACCACTGGTGATTAACTCAAACTTCAACCCGTCTCACTTCCCCAAAAGCTGGGGGTTGAAAGTTCCAATCTTCTAATCAAGGCTAACTCTTTCAGTGACCAGCTTCCAACCTAAACCTACCCAGGGACTCAGAGGAGTCACCTCATTAGAACAGCAGACGCTCTCATCATCCTTTGATGCTGTTTAGTCACTAAGTCATGTCCAGCTCTTTTGTGACCCCATGAACTGTAGCCCACCAAGATCCTCTGTCCATGGGAATTCACAGACAAGAATACTGGAGTGGGTTTGCTATTTCTTTCTCCAGGGGATCTTCCTGACCCAGGGGTCAAACCAGCGTCTCCTGCATTGGCTGGCAGATTCCCTCTCTCCCCCCACAATGAGCCACCAGGGAAGTCTCCTCATCACCTTTATCACTCACGATATTCCAAAGACTTTAGAAGCTCTGTGCCAGGAAGCAATCACATAAACCAGGTATTTATTTATTATACCACAACTGTACACTATAGTATAAATTAACAGTTGAATGTTAGTCATCCCCCTCCATTAGAAGTATGAATTGTTAAGAGTGGGCTTATTTCTTAAATTTTGAATTAGCCTACAATGCTAACCACATATAGGTATTTGGTGTTTCTTAATTCAATAAATTTACTGAGAGGTAGTACCTAACAAAAATTGACCAAAGAATGTTCTGATTTCCTATTTGCATATTGGAAAGTTCTCTTTTACTGACTTTATTAGGTTTTTCATTATGAAGTATTGGTATCTTCAAGAATTAGAGCTACATTTCAGAAACTTGTAGAACATTTCATTATATTTTAACTAAATATATATATATATATAAAGCACTCATTAGCTGCTAAGCGATGTTCTAGATGCTTAGAAAACAGCCATTACCAAGATAGCAAAAAACCATTTCATGAAGCTTAATTCTAACGCAGAAAAATAAAGAAAAGGTTTAGTCCAAATAGAATTACAGATAAGTAGAGCACGAGAGGAAAGAGAATATATTGAGGAAGGCAGCCAGGCAGGCACTTTTAGATAAGGTGGCCAGAGGAGATCAGAATCAGCAAGCATACTGATTCCAACAGACCTACCTGGGGAAACGAGTCATGTGGACACCTTCCAGAGGAGCATTCTAGGCAGAGAAGCAAGTGCAAAGGCCACAAGGAAGGAAAACACCTAGAACGTTCAAGGAACAACAAAGAGGCCAATGATGTGGCTGGAAAAGAACACATAAATCAGAGAGTAATAGATGATGAGCTCAAACTTGGCTGATGGGGAATAACATAAAATGTAGAGCCTTCAGGCCACGTAGGGCCTTCAGTTCTTAACTCTAAACCAGTGTGAATGCCTCTGGAAGCATTTGATTAGTGACATAATCTGATTATTTGCTGTAGGTATTTACCTGGGTAAGAAAATATAGAAGGCTAGTTAGGTATCTACTTTTGCTAGTAACTAGTTAGCCGGCTACTGTAACTAGTTACAAACTACTGGAATATGTAGGCAAAAGATGATGATGGCCTGGACCTAGAGTGACAATAATGAAAGAGGTGAGATGTATTGGAATTTTGGATGTATTCTAAAGGCAGCACCAAAAATATTCTGCTGATACTTTGGTTATGGGATGTGAGACAAGGTTGTCAAGGATGACTTCCAAAGAACTGAATTATAAAGGTGGAGTTGCCATTCACTGGATGGTGCAAACTCGCAGCAATGTGGACATGTTACTTTTGAGACACTCATTAGATACTGAAGGGAAACAATGAAGGGAGTGTTTCAATTTGAGTCTGGGGTGTGGAGGTAAGGTCCAAACTAGGATATGAATGTGGGAATCCTCAGCATGCAGATGGTCCATCTCCCAAGGACAAAAGTTTAGGTAGAAAAGAGGTCCAAGAACTGACTGCAGTAGAAACAAGGAAAATTAGCACAAGAGCCCTCAAAGGAGAGGCAAGTGAAGCAAGAGAAAAATCAGATGAATATAATCTCCTAAAAACAAAGTGAACAAAATATAATGAAAAAGAGGATGATTAGTCATGTTAAATACTAGAAATAGGTCATGTAAGATGAAGCGTGAAAAATGACATTTGATTTAGAAAAGAGCAAGTCACTGGTGACTTTGATCATAGCAGTTTCCCTGGAATAATGAGGTTAAAAACCTGCTACAGTGGATTCAAGAGACAGTACCACTGAGGATATTATCCTCAAACTGAGGATAGTATCAAAAGCCTTGTAAGTCATGGGGTAAAAGATACAAAACAGACTATTTTGCAAAGCAGGGATTCCAATTTCCTTCTAATCACCAATAAATTTCTTCATTTGTGACACAGTTTCTATGTTGTTGTTAACATTTTAGTTATTTGTATGGAATTGGTATAACTTCTCTGGTAGCTCAGATGGTAAAGAAATCTGTGCAGTGCAGGAGACCCTGCATGTTCAATCCCTGGTCAGAAAGGTCCCACTCTAGAATTCTTGCCTGGAGAATTCCATGGACAGAGGAGCCTGGCCGGGCTACAGTCCATGGGGTTGCAAAGAGTCAGACACACTGAGCAAGTACTTTCTTTTACTTTCAGATACAAAATGTAACCATTTTATAAAAGGAGAAACACAAGATACAATCAACTTTCAAATAATAATCTTCAATAGACTCAACAAAATCAGGGTACATGAAGTGTTAACAGACACATTCTTCAGAAGCAAGTTTCTCAAGCTTGACCTTTTTCAGAGCCTCCCACAGAGCATAGCACATCACAAAAGCACTCAAAGGTTTATAGCTTCCCTGACCTCAACTCAGTTCTTCCTCATGTTTCCTTATTATTTCTGCAGAGCTTCTCAGAAACCCCTTTTCCAACAGAAAACAGCCTAGGGTATATATAGAAGACTGTAGAACAGAGGAAGAAAAAATAAGTTTTAAAGGGTAGGAAATAGTACTGGATTTAGATTACATTGCCCCTTTTGTCCTGTAATCAAAATCAACATATTTCCAAACTCTTTCATTTCCTTTGCATTAAGTGAGCAGTCAAACTTCATTGAGCCTGTACATTTTCTTTCTAATGTAAAAGGGCACTCTAACATGAATCATAACATTCCACATTATTTAAAAAGACAGAAGTAACAAAGGTAATAGCTTATGCTCTGAAGAGATTAAGTCTTTCTTTCTGTAACTCTGTGACATTAATAACTAAAAAGAATCAGCAGTGTAAGTACACTGTCCATAATTCTGAGGTATGGGAGAAGGTAGAAAGGAAAAATAGTAATCTAAAAAGAAACTTGGGTTTAATGTTTTATTACAATAGAAAAAGATCATTTCCATTTAGAAGATACTAAGATAAAAGATCTCAGGCTCCAAAATCACTGTAGACAGTGACTGTAGCCATGAAATTAAGACACTTGGCTCCTTGGAAGGAAAGCTATAACAAACCTAGATAGTATATTAAAAAGCAGAGACATTGCTTTGCCAAAAAAGGGTTTGTATAGTCAAAGCTATGGTTTTTCTAGTAGTCAGGTATGGATGTTAGACTTGGACCATAAAGAAGGCTGAGTGCCAAAAATGATGCTTTGGTACTGTGGGGCTGGAAAAGACTATTGAGAGTTTCTTGGAAAGCAAGGAGATCAAACCAATCTGAAAGGAAGTCAACCCTGAATATTCACTGGAAAGACTGATGCTGAAGCTCCAATACTTTGGCTGCTGCTGCTGCTAAGTCGCTTCAGTCGTGTCCGATTCTGTGCAACCCCATAGACGGCAGTCCACCAGGTTCCCCCATCCCTGGGATTCTCTAGGCAAGAATACTGGAGTGGGTTGCCATTTCTTCCTCCAATGCATGAAAGTGAAAAGTCAAAGTGAAGTCACTCAGTCGTGTCTGACTCTTAGCGACCCCATGGACTGCAGCCTACCAGGCTCCTCCGACCATGGGATTTTCCAGGCAAGAGTACTGCAGTGGGGTGCCATTGCTTCTCCAATACTTTGGCTACCTGATGTAAATGTCCCACAAACTGGAAAAGACTGATGCTGGAATGACTGAAGGCAAAAGAAGGGAGCAGCAGAAGATGCAATGGTTAGATAGCATCACCGATTCAATGGACATGAATTTGAGCAAATTTCAGGAGATAGTGGAGGGTAGAGGAGTCTGGCGTGCTACAGTCCATGGGGTCGCAGAGTCAGACACAACTTAGTAACTGAACAAGAGCAACGAGTTCGGAATTTTTAAATTGACTGTTCATTAATTGTTCATTTTGCCAGTCAAAACTGCTTTAAAAAAAGAAAAACTTTCTCAGAACAAAGTTTAAGAAAAAGTTTTGCAAAAATCTGGATTATTTTCTCTCTCTCTTGTGTAAAAAACAGCAACAAAAAAAGACTAGGCAAAAGACTCTGATGCTGGGAGGGACTGGGGGCAGAAGTAGGGGACGACAGAGGATGAGATGGCTGGATGGCATCACGCACTCGATGGATTTGAGTCTGAGTGAACTCCAGGAGTCGGTGATGGACAGGGAGGCCTGGCGTGCTGCGATTCATGGGGTCGCAAAGAGTCGGACACGACTGAGCGACTGAAGTGAACTGAATGTACCTACCATCAATTGAATTCTTTGCATTTTTGAAATTAATAATGCTGAACATTTTTCTCATACATTTTTTAATTTTGCAGGTAATTGTCTAAGTCAAGAACGCAGAAAAGTACAGCCATTTTTTGTTTAAAATGGAAATTTTGATCTACTATTTCCTAAACCCTACCAAGGTTCAAAACATCAAAAAGTTGGAAAAAAACACATTAAAAAATTATAGTGTATATAAAGTCAGTTTCCTATTCTCCAAGTTTCAACCTTCACTATAGTAGTACTCTTAAGAAGTAAAAATAGAACAGTTCTCTAAAATCTAACATAGGTGAGAAATCAATTGAGAATGGAGTCTACTGCAGAAGACTTTTATTTTATTAAAAATAAAATCCCTATAGAGAATGTGTATATGTGTGGGTATATATATATATGTATATACATATACATACACATTAGTAGACTGTAATTTTATGTCATAAATATGACATTTTGAAAAAGAATAGTATTAAAAAGGATTGATAACTTAGGAAATAACTTGAATACACCTTAATATTAAGAACTCTGATATGTACCTCTTTGAACAGTAAATAATTACCACCAAATTTTTTACCTGTGTTTGTGAACACAGAAATGTTACAATTTTACTTGAAAATAAACTGCTACATATATAACCTAAAAGTAAAGCTCTATAAAATAAAATTTAGATTTCTACTGATTACAATTATAAAATGAAAAACAGTTTAAGGAAACAAAACAGTCAACAGACTATTGAAAATTTAAGCAAAAGATTTTACATGCTTAGTAACATTATCATTTCACTTCTTTGTGAGAGTTATCTTATAGATAAGCTTTACTATAATTTGTTAAGCCCATTAATGAAAAGAACGAAAAAGTCATACATGAGCTAAAAATACACACAAGGGAAAAGAAAGGGAACATTGTTTTTAATACAGAAATCATTTTGGGGGAGACAAATCAGTGACTTATAAAGTCACTTATGTATTAAGGATTCAGGTATACCCACATGCATTTAAAATCAAAATACAAAGTGTCTAAAAATGAACCTAAAAAAACACACAAGACCTGCATAGAAGAAAATTACTGCAGAACTTAAAAAAAAAAAAAACTTAATAGCTGGATACTGCATGCTATTTGAAATTCAGACACAATAATGGAAAGATACTCCTTCCTCCTGAATGTCTATAAATCTGTATACAATCTCAAGCAAAATTATACTAGAATATTTGTGAGAGAAAATTGAAAGGAGTTACAAAATTAATTTTTAATTAAATACACAACGTATTATACACATAACCAAGTTGGATTTACTTCTGGAATGCAAAGATGATTCGATATACCCAAAAAAAAAAAAAAATCAATGCAATATATCAGATTATAAAAATGAAAGGAGTAAAAATGATCATCTCTGTTGACAGAAAAAACACATTTGACAAAATACAATATCCTTTCATGATAAAAAGTGCACAACAAACTAGGAATAAAATGAAACTACCTCAACATAATAAAGGCCATACATGAAAATTCCATAGTCAAAATCATACTCATCAGTAAAAAAACTACTAAAGTTTAAGACAAATATGCTTGCTCTTAGCATGTCTATTAAATATGGTGTTGGAAGTTCTAAATAGAAAATCAGACAAGAAATTAAAAGGACATTCAAACTGGAAAGAAGAAATACTGTTTGCAGATGACATGACATTATATGGAGAAAACTATAAAAATTTCAGAAACACAGGAGAAAATAACCGTTAGGGAAAAAAAAGTTAGCAGTGGCAGAATACAGAATTAACATGTAAAAATCAGTTATACTTCCATATACTAACAATAAGCAATCTGAAAGGGAAATTAAGAAAATTCCATTCACTATATATATATATCTGTGTGTGTGTGTGTGTGGGTGTATTTACTAAATACAAAAATAATACAATACGTAAGCAATTAATGTAACCAAGGAGGCAAAAACTTGTACACTAAAAAATACAAAATGCTGCTGGAAAAAACTAAAGACACAAAGGAAAGAAATACTATGTTCACAGACTGGAAAACTTAATACTGTTAGGGTAGCAATTCTACTCAAACAGACTTACAGATTCAATATAATTTTTCATGGTATGTACATGCAAGAGAATGTTATTTGGGCAGAAAAATGAAGTTCTGATTTTTGCCACAAGATGGATGAATCTTAAAAAACACTACAGTAACTTAAATAAGACAATAAAATTCACATATTGTATGATTCTACTTACATGAAATCGAGCAAATTCAGAGACAAACAATAGGTTAGAGGTCATGAGGAGCTTGTGTAGGAGGGAACTGAGTTACTAATGAACACAGAGCTTCTTTTGGGGAAGACCTATTAGTTATGACAGTGGACAGTGGTGACTGCACAAGAATGTGAAGAACTTTATACCATTAAACTGTATACGCAAAAATGGCTGAAATAGTAAGTTTTCTGCTGGGCATATTTTATCACAATAAAAAAAAAAGGAAAAAAATGTACATGCAAGAATTCCCAATGTATTTTTGAAAGTTAAAGAAGTCTGCCTTCCCTATTGTTAAGATTCTATAATACAGCAATTATTAAAATACTCTAATTCTGCATTACAAAAAAACAGATACATGGCCTATAGAAAAAGGTCCATAAAGATTCCTAAATATCAAAATACAGCAAAGAGAAAGGAGACATTTCATATCAGTGTGGAGTGGGGGGTAGTTAATGTTTTAAAATATAATCTGGGGTTAGAGTACTTTTTAAGACACAGTATTATGAAGTCAGTAAAAAAAACTTATTCATCCTATAAATGATAAGCAAAGTCATAGGAGAAACATATTAAAAATGTTTAAAAATAACAAGCAATTAGGAAAAAAATTACATCACATGTAAAAAAGGAACATATACCTTAAATATAAAAAGACTACCTATAAATCAGAAAAACAAATCACAAAAGGGGCCAAAATATGACCAAGCTATTTATATATTTTTTAAATAAGGCAAATAAATACATGAAACTCAAAAACACATAAATGGGAATCAAAGTAAGGTACAATTCTTTGGGTAAATTAGGCAAAAATTATGACTGACAGTGGTCAATAGCGATGAGTGTGGGAAAACCAGTGTTCCCATAAACTGCAGCTGTAAACAGGTCTGTAAGGAAATCAGTATGCTTTTTCAGCTATCAAAATTAAAGGCTCTTCAATCTACCTTCAAAATATAGTTATGGCCCTACATGTTCAAATATGAAGAGCCAAATGAATTATGCCATTTTAAGAAAAGGTCTTGAGCACCCTTGGATTTTGTTATCTGAGGGGGCCCTAGAACCAAGCCCCCAAGATACCTAGGGAAATGGCCCAAGTACTAAAATATTCATTTCAGCCAACCACCAACCAACCTCTAAGCACAGCACAAATTTCTTAGTCTGCTATTACAATTTGGCCCTAATTTTCAAATTATTTTTATTACTGTTATTTCGATATGAACCCTCTCTGAAGCCAAGTCCTTTGCTTTTCCTCAGATCATTCATTTTGGGGGGGGCAACGGGGTCATGCTGGATCTTGGCGCACCTGCCAGGGATCCACCCCATGACCCCTGTAGGGGAAGAGCAAGGTCTTAACCAATAGACTGCCAGGAAAGTTCCTCCTCATGGAATTCTTTCTACCAAAATCATTTTATACCTATTCTACTATATTATGCCAGTCACTCTTCAGGGACCAAAATATCTTGTTTACTCAATAAATGCATCCTTAAAATCTGTATCACTTCTATGGATCCACCTAGATAAAAACTGCCTATAATTCATTAAGCACTTAAAATTGGCAATCATGCCCAACAATATTTACATGTGATTAAGGCTCTATACCTTACAAAACACATGTCTTAAAAACACTACCTGTCATTAGAAGGTGCTCAAATATTTTTTGAATAAAAATATTTCAGTACATATTCATATTAAATATTTGCTCATATTGAATGACAGTGTATTTATTGAGTATGCTATCTCATTCACACAACGACCTTGTGAAATGGTCAAAGCAAGTAATTATTATTCTAAATCTTCTATTTATTACTGACATTTTACTGCTAGTTCTATCAGCTATTTAATTTCCCACTATGATTATAAATTTGTCTATTTTCTCTAACAGTTCTATTTCAGCTTTATGTACTTGAAGTCATGTCACAGGTACTTTGAAAACTAATATTATATCTTCTTGCTGAATAAAACTCCTGTCATGGTAAAGAAAGCCTCTTCATCCCAAATAATGCTTCTTTTCTTAAACACTGTCATTAAATCATGCATGCATGCTAAGTCACTTCAGTTAAGCCTGACTCTTTGCGACCCTATGGACTATAGCCCACCAGGCTCCTCTGTCCATGGGATTCTCCAGGCAAGAATCCTAGAGTGGGTTGCCATTTCCTTCTCCAGGGGATCTTCCAGTACCAGGGATGAACCTGCATTTCTAACATCTCCTGCACTGGCAGAACAGTTCTTTACTACTAGCTCCACCTGGAAAGCCACATGAACTATCTTTAATTAGTATCTGCATGGAAGTTTTTTCTTCCCCATCTTTTTACAACCACCTTTAGGTATTCTTCGGCTTCCCTGACAGCTCAGTTAGTAACGAATCCACATGCAATGCAGGAAACCCTGGTTCGATTCCTGGGTCGGTCGGGAAGATCCTCTGGAGAAGTGATAGGCTACCCACTTCAGTATTCTTGGGCTTCCCTTGTGGCTCAGCTAGTCAAGAATCCACCTGCAATGTGGGAGACCTGGGTTCGATCCCTGGATTGGGAAGATTTCCTGGAGAAGGGAAAGGCTACCCACTCCAGTATTCTAGCCTGCAGAATTCCATGGACTGTATATATAGTCCATGGGGTCGCAAAGAGTCAGACACAACTGAAAGATTTTCACTTAAGTATTCTTATGCTTTAGATGGATTTTTTAATAAACAGCAAATAAGTGTATTCTGTGGGTTCTCACCTCCAGGTTTGATAACCTGCCTTTTAATAGAAACATTCAGTCAATTATACTTCATGTAATTACTGATATATCCGGGTTTACTTATTAAACCTCGTATTTTGTGCTTTGTCTTGCCTTTCTTATGTTTGTCTCTCTTATTGTTTTATTTTTATCATTCTAACTTTTTCCCTTCTACTAAGCGGAATAATAAGTTGTCTATTCTTTTAATGCTTAGTCTAGAATAGTGTATCCAATAGATCTTTCTGCAATGATGGAAATTTTCTTAGTTGTGCTGTCTAAAATCATAGCCACCAGTAAGATGTGTCAACTGAGAACAGGAAATTGGCTACAGTGAATGAGGAACTGATTTTCTATTTTATTAAACTTTAATCAACTTAATCTGTCACACAAAGTTAAGTGGCCACAATGTTCACCAGCATAGCTCTACTCTGGGAATTCCCCACATCCTGGGTCTAGCTAACTCCATCCTCGTAGTGTTGTATAACATGCTCCTCTACTCTCATATGTCCTGTAAATTAGCTATTGGATGTAGACGTTTGAATATATTCAAATTCAGCAATTTCTAGTATAAATATTTCATCGGTTGGGCTGTATACTTCCTACTATATCTTATCAGTAGACTTACGTGTGTTTTCCTTTTAGTGATGCTCAAGTTGATCATGTATGACGTGGGAGGAATGAAATGATGTACACTTACTCCTATCTTTTAAGTTAATTCTGGAAAGACACTTCAATTAATAAATAAAGGTTATATAAAAGAGTGGGAGGGTAACTGAGATGATGGATACAGGGGTGGGAGTATAATTATTCTAGATATATATTTTTATGTTGCTTTGGCACCTAATAAAAATAATTTTAATAAAATGGAGATTTTAGTAAAATGCAGATCAAAATATTTACATATGATGTATAAAAAACAGCATTTAAAATATGAAGCTCCCTCCACGATTTTCATACATTAAAGCTTAACTGTATCCATTGTAAGACTGCAATGAATACAATATAAAAAAGATTGAGAATCACTGGCTTTAGCAACATATCTCAGATTTTTCTGCTTCATGATCAATAAAACTTACATACCTGGACCAAATTAGTTTAATCTTTTATAGGAATATCCTCATCAGGAGTCACTTTATAATTACGTCTTTAATCTTTAATTACTAAGAAAGCTCTTATTTGTTATAAGAATCATTTTCTTTAACAACAGTTGTACACTACTTAATTTTCTTTTTTTTTTTTTAATTTTTTATTTTTTTAATTTTAAAATCTTTAATTCTTACATGTGTTCCCAAACATGAAACCCCCTCCCACCTCCCTCCCCATAACATCTCTGTGGGTCATCCCCATGCACCAGCCCCAAGCATGCTGTATCCTGCGTCAGACATAGACTGGCGATTCAATTCTTACATGATAGTATACATGATAGAATGCCATTCTCCCAAATCATCCCACCCTCTCCCTCTCTCTCTGAGTCCAAAAGTCCGTTATACACAGCTGTGTCTTTTTTCCTGTCTTGCATACAGGGTCGTCATTGCCATCTTTCTAAATTCCATATATATGTGTTAGTATACTGTATTGGTGTTTTTCTTTCTGGCTTACTTCACTCTGTATAATCGGCTCCAGTTTCATCCATCTCATCAGAACTGATTCAAATGAATTCTTTTTAACGGCTGAGTAATACTCCATTGTGTACATGTACCACAGCTTTCTTATCCATTCATCTGCTGATGGACATCTAGGTTGTTTCCATGTCCTGGCTATTATAAACAGTGCTGCGATGAACATTGGGGTACATGTGTCTCTTTCAATTCTGGTTTCCTCGGTGTGTATGCCCAGCAGTGGGATTGCTGGGTCATAAGGTAGTTCTATTTGCAATTTTTTAAGGAATCTCCACACTGTTCTCCATAGTGGCTGTACTAGTTTGCATTCCCACCAACAGTGTAGGAGGGTTCCCTTTTCTCCACACCCTCTCCAGCATTTATTGCTTGCAGATTTTTGGATCACAGCCATTCTGACTGGTGTGAAGTGGTACCTCATTGTGGTTTTGATTTGCATTTCTCTAATAATGAGTGATGTTGAGCATCTTTTCATGTGTTTGTTAGCCATCCGTATGTCTTCTTTGGAGAAATGTCTATTTAGTTCTTTGGCCCATTTTTTGATTGGGTCATTTATTTTTCTGGAATTGAGCTGCATAAGTTGCTTGTATATTTTTGAGATTAGTTGTTTGTCAGTTGCTTCATTTGCTATTATTTTCTCCCATTCAGAAGGCTGTCTTTTCACCTTGCTTATAGTTTCCTTTGTTGTGCAGAAGCTTTTAATTTTAATTAGATCCCATTTGTTTATTTTTGCTTTTATTTCCAGAATTCTGGGAGGTGGATCATAGAGGATCCTGCTGTGATTTATGTCTGAGAGTGTTTTGCCTATATTCTCCTCTAGGAGTTTTATAGTTTCTGGTCTTACATTTAGATCTTTAATCCATTTTGAGTTTATTTTTGTGTGCGGTGTTAGAAAGTGATCTAGTTTCATTCTTTTACAAGTGGTTGACCGGTTTTCCCAGCACCACTTGTTAAAGAGATTGTCTTTACTCCATTGTATATTCTTGCCTCCTTTATCAAGGATAAGGTGTCCATATGTGTGTGGATTTATCTCTGGGCTTTCTATTTTGTTCCATTGATCTATATGTCTGTCTTTGTGCCAGTACCATACTGTTTTGATGACTGTGGCTTTGTAGTAGAGCCTGAAGTCAGGCAAGTTGATTCCTCCAGTTCCATTCTTCTTTCTCAAGATTGCTTTGGCTATTCGAGGTTTTTTGTATTTCCATACAAATCTTGAAAATATTTGTTCTAGTTCTGTGAAAAATATGGCTGGTAGCTTGATAGGGATTGCATTGAATTTGTAAATTGCTTTGGGTAGTATACTCATTTTCACTATATTGATTCTTCCAACCCATGAACATGGTATATTTCTCCATCTATTAGTGTCCTCTTTGATTTCTTTCATCAGTGTTTTATAGTTTTCTATATATAGGTCTTTAGTTTCTTTGGGTAGATATATTCCTAAGTATTTTATTCTTTTTGTTGCAATGGTGAATGGAATTGTTTCCTTAATTTCTTTTTCTACTTTCTCATTATTAGTGTATAGGAATGCAAGGGATTTCTGTACAAACCATCAATTATAGAATTTTTTGCCAGGAAGTTTCTCCCTGAAGTAAAGAATTCAGTTCATTTGAGAAATCATTATCAAACAAAGCTGGTAAGATCGCTGTTCTAAATGAACAGTTTGAAGACTCAGTACCCTAGGATTTCCTTCTTTTCTCCTATAGCTTCTGTGCTGTGCTTAGTCACTCAGACCTTCCAGATGTACAAGCTGAATTTAGAAAAGGCAGAGGAACCAGAGATCAAATTGACCACATCCCTTGCATCACAGAAAAAGCAAGGGGATTCCAAAAAAAAATCTACTTCTGCATCATTGACTGAGCTAAAGCCTTTGACTGTGTGGATCATAACAAACCATGGAAATTTCTTCAAGAGATGGGAATACCAGACGACGTTACCTTTCTCCTGAGAAACCGGTAGTCAGGTCAAGAAGCAACAGTTAGAACTGGACACAGAACAATGGACGGGTGCAAAATTGGGAGAGGAGTATGTCAAAGCAGTATACTGTCACCCTGCTTATTTAACTTATATGCAGAATATGTCATGCGAAATGCTGGGCTGGATGAATCACAAGCTGGAATCAAGACTGCCATGAGAAATACTGACAACCTCAGATGGTAACACTTTAATGGTAGAAAGTGAAGAAGAACTAAACAGCCTCTTGATGAAAGCAAGGAGACAGAAAAAGCTGGTTTAAAACTTGACATTCAAAAAATGAAGATTATGGCATCCAGTCCCATCACTCATGGCAAACAGATGGGGAATATGTGGAAACAATGTCAGATTTCATTTTCTTGGGCTCCAAAATCATCGCAGATCATGACTGTAGCCATGAAATTATGACTCTTGCTCCTTGGAAGAAAAGCTATGACAAACCTAGACAGTGTATTAAAAAGCAGAGACATCACTTTGCCAACAAAGGTTCATATAGTGAAAGCTGTGGTTTTTCCAGTGGTCATGTATAGATATGACAGCTGGACCATAAAGACTGAGTGCCAAAAAATGGACGCTTTTGAACTGTGGTGTTGGAGAAGACTCTTGAGAGTCCCTTAGACAGTGAGGAGATCCAACCAGTCAATCCTAAAGGAAATCAGTCTTGAATATTCATTGGAAGGTCTGATGCTGAAGCTCCAATAGTTTGGCCACCTGATGTGAAGAGCTGACTCACTGGAAAAGACCCTGATGCTGGGAAGACTGAGGGCAAGAGAAGAAGGCGGCGACAGAGGATGAGATGGTTGGCTGGCTACACTGACTTAATGGACATGAGTTTGAGCAAACTAAGGGAGACAGTGAAGGACAGGGAAGCCTGGCATGCTGCAGTTCACAGGGTCGCAAAGAGTCAGACACAACTTGGGACTGAACACATCAACAATAAAGGGAATAGGCAAAACACTCTAAAGCATGATCTATATGTATCTACACACAGTTTGATCAATGTAGTTTTAAAGGTAAAGACAGACCAAAATAATAATATGGTGCCATTCAAAACATTGGAAAAGTTTGCCAATTTTAACTGTTTCAGAGTTTCAATACCCTATCTTTCTGTGCTGACTTGATGCTAAGATTCAATGTAAGGTATATACATAAAGCCATTTTGCAGTAAATAGCAATGCATTTAACTTTATCCATAAATTAACATAAACATACAGTCCCTTTTCAATATTCCTCTGTGTCTAAAGATGTTTTCTGAAACTTAAACTATCTAATTTTGACAGATGAATCAGATTTTTCAGCTCCTTAAATTCTGGGAAAGACTGAGGGCAGGAGGAGAAGGGGGCGACAAAGGATGAGATGGTTGGATAGCATCACTGACTCAATGGACATGAGTTTGAGCAAACTCTGGGAGATAGTGAAGGACAGGGAAGCCTGGTATGCTGCAGTCCATGGGGTCGTAAAGAGTTGGACACAACTAAGGGACTGAACAACAAGTGATAGTCATTTTCACACCTCTCCTAGCCTTGAAAAATCCTAAACTCTATTCTACCAATGCTGACTTAGTTTCTACTTCATGTTCTACTGTTTCTACCTTCTCTGGCATGAGACAGGAAATCTTCTAAATTTACAATGCACTTTTAAAATATAGCAATATAGCAAATACTAGAAGACATCTGAAATGAAGATGTTAAATTTAAAATTCAAACACCTGCCATGTGTAAGTCACTCAGTCATGTCCGATTATTTGCGACTCAATGGACTATATATACAGTCCATGGAATTCTCTAGGCCAAAATACTGGAGTGGGTAGCTGTTCCCCCTTCTCCAGGGGATCTTCCCAACCCAGGGTCAAACCCAGGTCTCCCACATTGCAGGCAGATTCTTTACCAGCTGAGCCACAAGGGAAGCTCAAGAATACTGGAGTGGGTAGCCTAACCCTTCTCCAGCGGACGCTCCCAACACAGGAATCGAACCAGGGTCTCCTGCATTGCAAGCAGATTCTTTACCAACTAAGCGATACCAATATAAATAATTGCATATAAATAATAAAGGGATTAAGATTTGAAACACAAAAATAAACAGGCAGCAAAGGACTGACCCTTTAATGCTAAATTAAGAAGATGGGAGGAACTAAAATAACTAAAGTCACTAAGTGACTAAAAAAAAGAACCTCCCAAAAGGATTTGAAGCACAGGACTGCAAAAATCAAGAAAGCAAAGGTTCAGGGAGGCTATTTATCATAGCGCTGGAAGGACAATTTTTCCTTTTTAAGCTTTGAAAGTGTGAAGTACTATGTTCATTGAAAGAAGGAATTATTTTTACTTCTTTTAATCAATTTGAACTACAGGATATCTTCACCAAGAATTACATGTAGATGATCAAAACATCCAGGTACATGAAGAAATATACTAGATTATTTTAAGTTCCAATACTGTAGCCTTTAGATATTTCTTTATTCTATTTCAATTTATTTGATCATAAAAATCCAAATCCTATGACTTCATTTTTTATTATCCAAGAGAAATGCTGCACAGAAATTACATTATTTACATACAATTGTCGTCTCTGTAATAAGGGAACACAAAGATGTTATTATGAAATGTTTCACTAACTTGTAAATAAAGCTATTGGGACAGACCTAAAATTTATTTCTGCTTAATAGACACTTTATTCCAAGACAGTACAGGTTTTAAAAAGAAACTATATCTACATCACACTTCTAGAACTATAGAATAGGAAAAACTCTGAACTCTAGACCAATTTCATTCACTAAATGGAATAAATGAGAAAACTGAGGCCCAAACTATAAATCAAGTGCTTAAACATTTTAAGAAATCTTTCTTTGTCATCAGTTATGCATTATTATGTATACTTATACATTTAATTCCTATTTATTCAAATGAATTTCAAAATATGTTCTACTAAGATCTATTTTGTTTGGCTGACTTGAACAAATACAGATGAAATACTACACGTGAAATCCGTATTCCAAACTTTATTAATTCCGAAGAAGCCTACTAGCCAGTAAACCCCAAAAGGCAGAAATAACTGTACTCACACTTTTTATTCAAAGATATAAGCACTTATCTACCCTCCTCAAATTCTGTATGACTCACAGCTTCAACTGGCTGCATCCAGGGAACAGGTCTAGACCATGCTGCAACATTAGAATTTTGGCACCGAGTCCAACCAAACAGTAAATGAGTAATAAACTGCTTTCTCTTAATTAACCAAGTATCCTATAATCAGATCAATAGGTTCTATATAATAAGAGAAAAAAACATTTTGAGTTTACTACTGTAATTTCTTAAAATAGCTAAAATACAAAATGACTACAAATTCTACATGAAAAGATTCTATCCAATTAGATAATTTCAGAGAATGTTCCAACATCTTAAGCATTTCAATATTTAGTAAGCATTAATCTTAAAGGATGGGCTTCCCTGGTGGTGCAGAGGTTAAAGCATCTACCTGCAATGTGGGAGACCTGGGTTCAATCCCTGGGTCGGGAAGATACCCTGGAGAAGCAAATGGCAACCCACTCCAGTATTCCTGCCTGGAGAATTCCACGGACGGAGGAGCTTGGTGGGCTACAGTCCATGGGTCGCACAGGTTGCAAAGAGTAGGACACGACTGAGCGACTTCAATTTCACTTTCAGTCTTAAAGGATAAAGTATACAATCCATACCAATTTGTCAGATTAAAATTTTACATCAAATAAAACACATTTATTAAAAATCCACATTGAAAAAAATGTTTCCGGAGTATTAGGCAGAAATTAATTACTGTCAAATCTTGAAACATGAAATCGGCAGTGTTTGGTACCACCAAATTGCCACCATTAAAAAACTTGCCTAACAATGACAGAGTAGAAAAATACAACATTTACGGTATATACCCTAAAAAGTAAAGGTTGCTATTTCTTTCTATTTTCTAAAATATTACTTTTACCACTTGCTGAGGTTTCTCTTTAATAATGGCACACTTCCTGACATAAAATTTTAGGTATTTATTTTAAATTACTACGAAAACTAGGTATTTATCTTTTATATACATTAATTTTTTTAAAGTTCTGAGATACATCTGGATACAACAGAGTAGAACATATCGCCCTTCTAGAAAATAACACCTGAAATTATTCAAAGTCATAAAACAAAAATCTAATGTCTCAACCTTAAATAACACATGAGTATTAAAAAAAGGCTGTATTTCAAATGCTTTCAAAACAAAATAAAAGAGGCAAAGAAATATTACCACATGTATCAGTTATGGTGCTTTTGGTACCAAAGAAAAGAAACACCAACAAAAATAGAAATAAAGTCATTCTTCGTAATGAAAAGTTTTCTAAGTGAAAAACTCAATAATTGTATTTAGGTTTCAGAAAAACAGTGTGATCAAGTCATATTTTTTTGGTGTCTTTTCAATACTGCTAGCCTCTATATTTTAACTTTGTTCTCAAACTGGCTTACCTTAAAATAGGAAAACAGCTGCGGCAATTCCAGACTAACACCTACACAGTACTCCTTGGCTTCATTCTGACAGGGCTTATTTAAGGCGTATATCCATCAATGTAACCAGGAGTTAACTCCCTGATTGGTTTAGGAATACCATCGCCTACTCTTTAGTCAAACCACAGGATGATGAACAGGGGAAGTAACCACTTAGGTACACAGTTTCACACAATAAAAAAGGAGATTCAAAACTAAGAGGAAATACTTGACAATTGAGATCGTTGGTAAGAACAAGAAATTTATGATACTCAACTAATTTATTTGCCATTCAGTATTTATTTGCCATTCAGTAGAACATTTACTTGGAGAAGGCAATGGCACCCCCCTCCAGTTTTCTTGCCTGGAAAATCCCATGGACTGAGGAGCCTGGTAGGCTGCAGTCCATGGGATCGCTAAGAGTCAAGACACAACTGAGCGACTTCACTTTGACTTTTCACTTTCATGCACTGGAGAAGGAAATGGCAACCTGATCTAGTATTCTTTCCTGGAGAATCCCAGGGATGGGGGAGCCTGGTGGGCTGCCGTCTATGGGGTCACACAGAGTCGGACACGACTGACGCGACTTAGCAGCAGCAGCAGAACATTTACTAAACACTTCTACTGTACTGTAAAGTAGAAAGAAAATATGAGTTTCAAAGATGAAGATATTCTTTGCACATAACTTACAATCGTCAAAAAGTAATACATTTAACCTACCAACTTTGGAAAATGGCCTATATACTTTCAATTAGGTTGAAAAATCTATATATTTTTACTTTCAAATGCAGTTATCATCCCTATATGAAGCTAAGAGAAAGACTGGAGATCTCTTCAAGAAAATCAGAGATACCAAGGGAACATTTCATGCAAAGATGGGCACAATAAAGGACAGAAATGGTACAGACCTAACAGAAGCAGAAAATACTAAGAAGAGGTGGCAAGAATACACAGAAGAACTAAACAAAAAAGATCTTCATGACCCAGATAACACCAACGGTGTGATCACTCACTTAGAGCCAGACATCCTGGAGTCTGAAGTCAAGTGGGCCTTAGGAAGCATCACTACAAACAAAGCTAGCGGAGGTGACAGAATGCCAACTTAGCTACAAGTCCTAAAAGATGATGATGTTAAAGTGCTGCACTCAGTACACCAGCAAATTTGGAAAACTCAGCAGTGACCAGAGGACTGGAAAAGGTCAGTTTTCATTCCAATCCCCAAAAAAGGCAATGCCAAAGAATGCTCAAACTACCACACAATTGCACTCATCTCATACTCTAGCAAAATAATGCTCAAAATTCTCCAAACGAGACTTCAACACTACATGAACCGAGAACTTTCAAATGTTCAAGCTGGATTTAGAAAAGGCAGAGGAACGAGAAATCAAATTGCCAACATCCTTGGGTCATAGAAAAAGCAAGAGAATTCCAGAAAAACATCTGCTTTATTGACTATGTCAAAGCCTTTGCCAGAGTGGATCACAACAAACTGTGGTAAATTCTTAAAGAGATGGGAATACCAGACCACCTTACGTGCCTCCTGAGAAATGTGTATACAAATCAAGAAGCAACAGTTAGAACAGGACATGGAACAACAGGCTGGTTCCAAACGGGCAAAGGAGTACATCAGGGCTGTATCTTGTCACCCTGCTTATTTGACTTATATGCAGAGTACATCATGAGAAACGCTGGGCTGGATGAAGCACAAGCTGGAATCAAGACTGCCGGGAGAAATATCTATAACCTCAGATATGCGGATGACACGACCCTTCTGGCAGAAAGTGAAGAACTAAAGAGCCTTTTGATTAAAGTGAAAAAGGAGAGTGAAAAGCTGGCATAAAATTCAGCATTCCAAAAACTAAGACCATGGCATCCGGTCCCATCACTTCATGGCAAATAAATGGGGAAACAGTGGCAATAGATGGAAATAGATGGAAACAGTGACAAGACTTTATTTTCTTGGGCTACAAAATCACTGCATATCAAGACTGCAGCCATGAAATTAAAAGACGCTTACTCCTTGGAAGAAAAGCTATGACCAACATAGACAGCATATTGAAAGCTGAGATATTACTTTGCCAACAAAGGTCCATCTAGACAAAGCTATGGTTTTTCCAGTAGTCATGTACAGATGTGAGAGTTGGACTATAAAGAAAGCTGAGTGCCAAAGAATTGATGCTTTTGAACTATAGTGTCAGAGAAGACTCTTGAGAGTCCCTTGGACTGCAAGGAGATCCAACCAGTCCATCCTAAAGGAGATCAGTCCTGAATATGCACTGGAAGGACTGATGCTGAAGCTGAAACTCAAATATTTTGACCACCTGAAGCAAAGAACTGAGTCATTAGAAAAGACCCTGATGCTGGAAAAGATAGAAGGCAGGAGGAGAAGGGGACGACAGAGTATGAGATGGTTGGAGTATGAGATGGCGAGACTGACTCGATGGACATGAGTTTTAGCAAGCTCCAGGAGTTGGTGAAGGACAGGGAAGCCTGGTGTGCTACATCCCAATGGGTTGCAGAGAGTCGGAAATGACCGAGCGACTGAACTGAATGACAACATTCTGTTTTTAATTAATGGCATCAAAATATGTGCCAGAATGTTCTATCACAGGTGAAAAGGACGGAAACAAAAGTTTCTTTAATTTTACACAGAAACATACAATTCACACCATTTGTTGTTTTTAGTCACTGTTGTGTCTCACTCTTTCACGATCCCATGGACTGCAGCCCACCAGGCTCCTCTCTCCATGGAAATTCCGAGGCAAGAATACTGGATGGGTTGCATTTCCTTCTCCAGCGTATCTTCTGCACCCATAAACTGAACCCATGTCTCATGCCCTGACAGGCAGATTCTTCACCTCTGGGTCATGTGGGAAGCCCAGCACACAGTTTATTTTTGTTTGTTTGTTTGTTTTTTTATTTTTTATTTTTTTATTCTTACATGTGTTCCCAAACATGAACCCTCCTCCCACCTCCCTCCCCATAACATCTCTCTGGGTCATCCCCATGCACCAGCCCCAAGCATGCTGTATCCTGCGTCAGACATAGACTGGCGATTCAATTCTTACATGATAGTATACATGATAGAATGCCATTCTCCCAAATCATCCCACCCTCTCCCTCTCCCTCTCCCTCTGAGTCCAAAAGTCCGTTATACACAGCTGTGTCTTTTTTCCTGTCTTGCATACAGGGTCGTCATTGCCATCTTTCTAAATTCCATATATATGTGTTAGTATACTGTATTGGTGTTTTTCTTTCTGGCTTACTTCACTCTGCATAATCGGCTCCAGTTTCATCCATCTCATCAGAACTGATTCAAAATTAGAATAGTTTAAATTCAGTGTTTGAAGGTCACTTACTCCTCACTAAGTGATCATGAGACAATTCCCCTGTGTACAAACTTAAATGTTTGGTCTGCAAAACACAATGCTATGATTTTTGGTTCCTTCTGTGTCCTGGAAAAAACCTGATACATTTGGCAGTCATAAATGTTCAACATGCATAACAAAGCAAGAAACTTTCTACAACAATGGAGCTAAAAAAAAAAAAAAAAAACATGCTGAGGGCTCAAAACCTATTTTACTTCATCAGTAGCTTGGCCCTCCTGAATAAAAAGAGTTCAGATAAAGTCTTTTGTTGATTAATATAATTCCAAAATATCCCAGATTTTTCAAAACATTTCTTAAACGTAACCAACAGAATATGTGAAATTATCGAAGGACAGCTGTGTAAAACTTCTACAAATTTACTCATTTACTTAAGAGATCAGATAATCATTAAAACCTGCAGCATAAACATTTTGGCCTCAATGGATTTGTATCAAATCATATGTTCATAATGTAAGAGGTTTTTTATGCTACCATGGTGTATTGGGCAGAATGCCACCCCCAAAATATTCATGTCCTAATACATGAAGACTCTTGAGAGTCCCTTGGACTGCAAGGAGATCCAACCAGTCCATTCTGAAGGAGATCAGCCTGGGATTTCTTTGGAAGGAATGCTATGAAACTCCAGTACTTTGGCCACCTCATGTGAAGAGTTGACTCATTGGAAAAGACTCTGACGCTGGAAGGGATTGGGGGCAGGAGGAGAAGGGGACGACTGAGGATGAGATGGCTGGATGGCATCACTGACTCGATGGATGTGAGTCTGAGTGAACTCCGGGAGTTGGTGATGGACAGGGAGGCCTGGCGTGCTGCGATTCATGGGGTCGCAAAGAGTCAGACACGACTGAGCGACTGAACTGAACTAAACTGAATACATGAAACCTGTAACTATGTTAAACTTCCATGGCAAAAGAGAACAGAAATGGAATTAAGGTTGTTAATTAGCAGATGTGGAGATTATCTTGGATTATCTGGGTAGACCCAATATGACCACAAGGGTACTTAAAAGTATTTAAAGGGAAACAGCAGAGTCAAGAGGGTGATGTAACTAGAGAAAAACAGAAAGATAAATTGCTGGATTTTAAAGAGGAAGAGGACCATGAGCCAAGGAATGTGGGCTGCTTCTACAAACTAGAAAAGGAAAAGAAATCATCTCCCTCAGAGCCTCCAGAAAAGAGCAAGTTCTAATCACACCTTGATTTCGGCCTACGGAAACCCGCAAGTTAGACTTGTCATCTCCAGAACCATTAAAATATAATTCATTTATATTGCTTAAATCGGGCAGAGGTCCCAACCCTGTTAGGAACGAGGAGGCATAGCAGGCTGGCCAGCATGAAGCTTCATCTGCATTTACAGCTGCTCCCTATCACTAGGAATAACGTCCGAGTTCCACCTCCTGTCAGATCAGCAGCACCATTAGATTCTCATAGGAGCTCGGACCTTAACCCTAATGTCAACAGAGAATATCCTGAGATTGCCACAAAATAGAAATAAAGTGCACAATAAATGTAATGTGCTTGAATCATCCCAAAACCACCCCCACCTCACTCCCATGGAAAAATTTCTACAAAACCAGTCTCTGGTGCAAAAAAAAGGCTGAAGACTAGTGGTTTAAATCAAACAGGCTGTGATAACTAGTTAACAGTAGTACACGAAATTAAAGTGAAAGTCACTCAGCAGTGTCTGACTCTTTGTGACCCCCATGGACTATACAGTCTATGGAATTCTCAGTCTAAATACTGGAGTGGGTAGCCGTTCCCTTCTGCAGGGGATCTTCCCAACCCAGGGAAAGAATCCAGGTCTCTCCCACTGCAGATGGATTCTTTACCATTTGAGCCACAGAGGAAGCTCCACAGGAAACTAATGCACATGGAAATTCTTCATATGTAAGACCAAAAATAAGAGAAACTGATTAACTTTTGAGACATAGTATCCCCTAAACTTCCCTGGTGGTCCAGTGGCTAAAACTCTGTGCTCCCAAGGCAGGAAGCCTGGTTTTGACCCCTGGTTAGGGAACCAGATCCTACACGCTGAAACTAAAGAACCTACATGCCTTCAGTTCAGTTCAGTTCATTCGCTCAGTGGTGTCCGACTCTTTGTGATCCCATGAATCGCAGCACGCCAGGCCTCCCTGACCATCACCAACTCCCGGAGTTCACTCAGACTCACGTCCATCGTGATGCCATCCAGCCATCTCATCCTCAGTCGTCCCCTTCTCCTCCTACTCCCAGTCCCTCCCAGCATAAGGGTCTTTTTCAGTGAGTCAACTCTTCACATGAGGTGGCCAAAGTACTGGAGTTTCAGCTTTAGCATCAGTCTTTCCAAAGAACACCCAGGACTGATCTCCTTTAGAATGGACTGGTTGGATCTCCTTACAGTCCAAGGGACTCTCAAGAGTCTTCTCCAACACCACAGTTCAAAAGCATCAATTCTTCAGCACTCAGCCTTCTTCACAGTCCAACTCTCACATCCATACATGACCACTGGAAAAACCATAGCCTTGACTAGATGGACCTTTGTTGGCAAAGTAATGTCTCTGCTTTTGAATATGCTATCTAAGTTGGTCATAACTTTCCTTCCAAGGGAGTAAGCGTCTTTTAATTTCATGGCTGCAGTCACCATCTGCAGTGATTTTGAAGCCCCCCAAAATAAAGTCTGACACTGTTTCCACTGTTTCCCCATCTATTTCCCATTAAGTGATGGGACCGGATGCCATGATCTTCGTTTTCTGAATGTTGAGCTGTAAGTTAACTTTTTCACTCTCCTCTTTCACTTTCATCAAGAGGCTTTTAAGTTCCTCTTCACTTTCTGCCATAAGGGTGGTGTCATCTGCATATCTGAGGTTATTGATATTTCTCCCGGCAATCTTGATTCCAACTTGTGCTTCTTCCAGCCCAGTGTTTCTCATGATGTACTCTGCATATAAGTTAAATAAGCAAGGTGACAATATACAGCCTTGACGTAGATATCTGGCTCTAGGTGAGTGATCACACTATCGTGATTTTCTTGGTCGTGAAGATCTTTTTTTTTTTTCGGCCCTAGCAAAAATCAAAGATCCTGAGCGACATAACTAAGACTCAGTGAAGCCAAATGAATAAATATTGGGCTTCTGTTATGGCTCAGTTGGTAAAGAACCTGCCTCCAATGCAGGAGACCTGGTTTCGATTCCTGGGTCGAGAAGATCTCCTGAAGGAAATGGCAACCCACTCCAATATTCTTGCCTGGTTAATCCCACAGACAGAGGAGCCTGGTGGTCTACAGTCCATGGAGTCAGAAGAGTTCGGCACAACTCAGTGACTAAATGATAATCATCCCCTAAACTAATTATCCTCCCAAATCATGTGTCATAAACACATGCACAGCTGAGATTACTAACGACCCTGTTAAGTTTTAAATTATACAGACATGCAATAACAAAAAACCAAAACAGCCTATTTAATAGTATTTTTCATATAACTGATCAAGCTCCTTTGGCCTTGATTCATTCTGCAGTCACAAAAATATACCATTCGAATTACATTTTGGTGATGCTAAACTGTCTCAAGTTTCATTTAACTTAGGTAACATGAATGGAAAGAGATATGAATATAATAAAGTTTGAAAATAACTCTATATCTGTAGGTTCCAGGCTAGAAACTCAGATTATACTGTACATTTTTTTAAGACGGTTAAAGGAAAACTGTCAAAGGTTCACACAGTTACAGTATAGTTCAAAACACATTTCTGAAGGAAAATTTGCACAAATGAAATGTACAGTTATTAAGTGCACAATTCAATGAGTTTTAATATATGTATGCACACATGTAATCAACAATTAAGATACAAAACATTTTCATCATCTGAGAAAACTCTTTCCTGGTCTTTCCAGCCAATTTCTCCATCCACATATACTTTTCATTTTTTAATACCAAATCTATTAACCTTGCCTTTTCAAACACAGTATTTGAAAACTCCCCTCTCTTTATATCATTTAAATTCTCATATAAGTTTTTAATATATTTAACTTTGATAAATTGGCTGTCACCAGTGATACTCATATTTAAAACTATATCTCCCAATTCTCATGTATCTACTAAAAATTTGCGGAAAACAAAATATCATTCCATGTTTGTTTTGAAACCATTTAAAAAGGCTAACCCATAATCTATCTTCCACATAAAATCAAGACAATTACATATCAGAGTAAAAGGAAGAAAAATAAAATCAACACACGCTTTTACGCAAATACACTGAACTGCCAGTCTGCAGCACCGTTAAGAAATGTTTGGGTTGTTTTTTTTAAAAAGCTGACTCTGTTTTTTTTCTTCAATGAGAATGACCAACCAGAATCTCCAAACTTACCTCTATTCTGCAAACATGCTTTGCAATGTCAAGCCGACACTAATACAAGCAGCAAGAAACCATATCACTGACTACATTCATCAAACTGGACTTAAGGAAAACAGACTCAAACCCTCCAACAAAAATATTAGGTATGTACACATATACATACTAAAGAAATTTCGGAATTGTAAACCTGCACATAAAAAGATAAAAGTTCCCAAATTTTAAATATTCAGTGAAAAATACCCCAGGGTATTACCAATAAACTCCATGGATTATGTATTCATAAATCAATCTTTCAAAACCTATCAATGTCCTGCCTGTACTTGGCTCCTTAACTCCAACCCGTCCCCTGGCGAAAATGTTACTGGAACACTAACAGCGTATCCCGTCTCAGAATCTTGCACATTTCTACACGATTGAAAGAAACTATTGGCAGTGTCACATGTAAGGAAAAGCAAGCAAAGAAAAAGCCACTTTAAGGTTTCGCGGGGTATTAAACGTTTTAATTGACAATATCTCGTTTCACTTAAAGTCATATAAATCCCAGGAACGGATGACTTCAAAGAACTATTCCCTTCTAACAACAACAACAAAAACTATGGAAAAACAACAATCCCAAGGAAAGAAGGGCGGGAGGGAGGGAGATATTCATTTCCACGACCCTCCAAACCGAAATTTTCCACTTTCTTCGTTTCCGGTTAGAAAACCAAGCATCTACTGTATAAATAAGGTTTAATCAGGACACCTGCCACTGCCAAGGCCTTTGCCTCGAAAATACGCACGAATCTCAAGACAGGCTGGAAAACCAAAGACCTTTTTTCTTTCCTCCCTCCCCTTCAGCGACCTTAAGGGTAAGTTTTAAATCTCCAAACCCTCTGCACTATTAAGAGTTTTGCAAACAGACGCTGGTGAAGCTGGCGCCTCACCGCCACGAGCGGCCCGCCCCCACCCCCACCTGCACGCGCGGCGCCGGGCTCGCAGCCCCGCCTTTCCGTAAGGTCTCCGCGGCCGCCGGGGCACCGCAGGGGAAGCCGCGGCCGGACCCCACCCGGACAGTGGCCGAAAGGCCCTGGCGGGTGCCGGGGAGTCCCGCCAGATCACCGGCTCCACAGAAGCTACTCGTGAGGAGGTGGCGACCCCGGCAGGGTATGTGGGCAAACCCGCCCAAGAGCGCAGGAGAGGGGCGTGACCGCCAGTTGGCCCGCTGAACCAGGTGCCAGAAGTAACCCCAGACAGTGCGGCGGCGGGACCACGAGTGGGGGTGCGGCCGCGGGCTGGAGACTGAGGGGTGGTCGCGCTCTTACCGCCAGGTCGGGATTGCGGCTGTCCCTGTGTGACACCGCTCGGATAACCCCCGCTCGCCAGCCCCGCCAGCAGCGTCCGCTCTCCCCGCGCTCCAGCCGCGCCTCTTCGCCGAGCGCCAGGCACAGGAACCGCTTCCCCACCAGCTCCGGCCGCGCCTCCACCGCCATAGCCGTCACTGCCAAAGCAGCCGCCGCCTCCTCGGCTGCCAGGGAATCAACGAAACCCCGCTCCTACCGGCTGTCCATGCTGAAGACAGCGGACCCGGGAAAGGCGGCGGCCCCGCGAGCGAGCGCAGACTCGGGGGCGCACCGGACTCTCTGCCCAGAAGGGCACAGCGACCTCAGTCACTGAGTCCTCAACACTGCCCTGGACTCTCCGACCTGCAGCCTCTAGCTACAGTTCCACAAATGAAAGAAAGAAATTTACAAATTTCCACACGCCGCCTGAGACCCCGATGCAGCTCCGGCCGCTGCCGCCACCGCGCCGCGGCCAGTACTACTCCGCCTCCCCATCCACTAGCGTGGTTGCGAGCGCGCGGCGCGTCTCCTTCCGCCGGCGCGGGCTGGGGGAGGGAGCCGCGGGAGAGGGTCGGAGGAACCACCGCAGACGGAAAGTAGTGCCCGACGCGGCGGCTGCGGGACCAGACTGGATTTAGAAAAAAAAGTAGGGGCGGGAGAAGGGAATGTAGTCCTTCAGAAACGTAGTGTTTGGGGTCCACCTCTCTACTCGTCGCTCCCTGAGAAGTGGGAGGTTGGGGTGGGGGGTTGAGTGAGGTGAAAGTGAAGTGTGCTGGTTCCACTCTGGGTCGCAAAACAAACTCCAGATTAACAGCCGCATCTCCAGTGATATTTTTTCCCCGCAGAACAAATGGCGCCCTGCAGTCTGAGTTAGCCCGAATTCTGCCTGAATTAGCAGTCCCGCAGTCCCAGCAGCAACGCAGAGCAACACTTTCAACTGAAAACTAAGCCCACAGAACTCAGTCAGTGCAGAAACACAGTACACGTCTTTAAATTAAAATGAAGGAAACACTGTCATCCTTTCGTATTTCCTGTCTGGGGCGACACTCACTACACGCTCCATGGTGTCCGACTCTTTGCGACCCTATGGGCTATACAATGGAATTCTCCAGGCCAGAATCCTGGAGTGGGTAGCCTTTCCCTTCTCCAAAGCATCTTCCCAACCCCAGGATCGAACCCAGGTTTCCCACATTGCGGGCGGATTCTTTACCAGCTGAGCCACAAGGGAAGCCCTAACACTCAATTCGGGTTTGAGCTATTCAGAGATTTACACCTCGCTACTGCTTTGTTTTAAGAAAGCCAGACACCCCGTTGAGGGCTTTTGTCACCATTCTTAAAATTCAAGAACAGTTTCTCCATGCATTTGAGTACTTTTAATACTAGTACATACCCCAAACTCGTTGGTCTGACTATAAAAACCGTTTGGAAAGGCTCCGAATTCAGTTGTTAGAAAAATAACGTGGAAAGAAAAGGGTTTTAGCCAATCATAGTTCAGGAAAATAAATTATGTTTACTTCCCGTCCAATCACAACAGGACGTTGTAATCCATCCCAGCACACATCTCCAACTTGGAATAATTACTCCTTTGATCCCACCGTTGAATTCTAAAGCAAGCATCCATACTGATGTCAGTGAGAAATCTTCTGACATACTTTTATTAAAGATAATTTTTAAAATCCCAGTTGTGGGTTTTATTTCCAGGGCCACTACTGATTACATCAGCTCCCAAAATTCTTCTAGCACAATAAAAATCTATTCTAAATTTCATTTTCTTAACGATTTTTCTAAACCTCCACGAAAAGTTACCTTTTTAAAGGAATTTAGAAGTCTGAATATTTTAAATAGACATAAGGCTTTTATCCACTTTCTTACAAAATCTAAGCTGTTTTTGAAATGGAAAATACATGGCCACTGCTAATAGGTTAAAAACCTAAATTACAAGAAAGAGTTCTTTCCAGATTTTAATCATCATGGTCTAATTCTGCTAATCTAAAGGCCAAATGTAGAACTGTAATAAACAAACAAAGGAAAACCATGTCTAGAAATGCATACTGGCAAGTTGAGAGAATAATTTTATTGTGCAATCTTTAACTTCCAAGTCCACTCTTTCAGTGTGTACTGTATAACACTTAGCAAATCACCTTACAGGCTAAGATTTCTAAAATCTCAAATGGATTAAGGAACCAGTAAAATAACCTGGTGAAAATAATCTAACATGTGGAAAGAGGGGAAAAAATAAGAAGATTGATATTCAGATACCAAATTATCAATGACTTGCTTTGTGATCTTTGGCATGACACAGATGCTTAACTGAAACTGCCTGCTTCTTAATCTCAGTGATATTCTAGGAGCAAGTGAGAAAATATAAATAAAGTCGTTTGAGAAAAGCTGCAAATAACACTATTATCACAAATATCACTCACTTTTAGAAAGAGAGATTGTCAGGTTACCTTACATAAAGGTGCCAGCTGACTTTAATTTTGTAGGTAAACTCCTATAAATGGACCCCTAAGGAAACCCCTGCTGCTGCTGCTGCTAAGTCATTTCAGTCCTGTCTGACTCTGTGCAACACCATAGACGGCAGCCTACCAGGCTCCCCCGTCCCTGGGATTCTCCAGGCAAGAACACTGGAGTGGGTTGCCATTTCCTTCTCCAATGCGTGAAAGTGAAGTCGCTCAGTCTTGTCAGACTCAGCGACCCCATGGACCACAGCCTACCAGGCTCCTCCCTCCATGGGATTTTTGAGGCAAGAGTATTGGAGTGGGGTGCCATTGCCTTCTCCAAGGAACCCCCTAGACATGTAGAATGCTGTCCTTTTAAGTGTTCTGAAAAGCATGCAAATCAAAGTCAAAATGTTCCAAATGCAGAAACAAAGTTTTTCAGATGGTCATATATCTTCATTAACATTTTCAATCCAAACATCTTATGTACTATATTCCATATACTAGTCTATGAATCGTTTGACTACAATTAGTACCTAGGGTTTAACAACAACAAAAACAATAAACCACTAATTTGTGTATATTTTTGCTTATGGAAAAACTTGAAATTCATTTTTTTAAATGTAAAATTAAAAGGCCTTAATATATCTTTTGCTTTGTTTCAGGCAGTACAGCTGATCCTGAACTGAACTGTGGAGTCACTTACACACAGGTTTTTTCAATAAGTATGTCCATTTGAATCCACAAATGCAGAACCTCTGACACCAAGGGCCAAATGCAAAGTACTCCGGATCTTCTACTGTACTGAGGGTCGGCATCCCTAACCCCCAAGTTGTTAAAAAAAATTCAACTGTGTTTATTTTTGCCAGCAAATCCTAAGTGTAAACATAAATCAAATCAAAAGTGTAAAGTGTAACACTGAATAAAAATAAATGTAAAGCCAAATCTGAAATTAAATTCCCTTACATCCTTTACTTTCATAAAGATAAGTCAGAAAATGTCAATATTGGTAAATGTAAAGAGTTATATTAATAGTGCTAAAATTATAAGTTATAGTACTTCATTCGGAGAAGGCAATCGCACCCCACTCCAGTACTCTTGCCTGGAAAACCTCATGGATGGAGGAGCCTGGAAGGCTGCAGTCCATGGGGTCGCTGAAGGTCGGGCACGACTGAGTGACTTCACTTTCACTTTTATGCACTGGAGAAGGAAATGGTAACCCACTCCAGTGTTCTTGCCTGGAGAATCCCGGGGACAGGGGAGCCTGGTAGGCTGCCGTCTACGGGGTCGCACAGAGTCAGACACGACTGAAGTGACTTAGCAGCAGCAGCAGTACTTCATTATATCAGTCCTAGGTGTTCATCGGAAGGACTGATGTTGAAGCTAGAACTCCAATACTTTGGCCACCTGATAGGAGCTGACTCATTTGAAAAGACCCTGATGCTGGGAAAGATTGAGGGTAGGAGAAGGGGACGACAGAGGATGAGATGATTGGATGGCATCACCAACTCAATGGACATGGATGTGGGTGGACTCTGGGAGTTGGTGATGGACAGGGAGGCCTGGCGTGCTGCAGTTCATGGGGTCGCAAAGAGTCGGACATGACTGACTGACTGAACTGAACTGAACTTCATTATATAGGCAAAGACAGTAACAGAGAAGTATTTAAAATAAGTTTACAGAAGCTGAAAATTTATAGACTACAGCTTCTACTCTTTCCATTCCCCAATCCAAATATGTTTATAAATATATCCATACAAACATATGTATCAATTCAGGCAAATTTCCTACATCCAAGTGCACTGTAGGATTATTTGGTGTTTTAAAAAGCCACAAAAATTTATTGGTTTATTATTTTTAAAAAACTGACTTATAAAGGAAGATAATGGCTTCATTACAATATGGGCCACAGTTATCTACTTATCAATAAAAGTTCATCAAGTTTCACTTCAAAACAGCCAACTAGTTATTAACTTCTTACTTTTTGACTCAGTTTAATTATAGAAAGGGCCAATTAGCTGCTCTAACATATACCAGTATCCTGGGTCACTACATGTGTCTGTTTTAAACATCATAGATAAAACAGATAAAAAAATTCAGTGCATACACAGATGGTCCCCAACTCAAGAATGGTTCAACCTAAGATTTTTTGACTTTAGGACAGTGTGAAAACAATATGTATTCAGTAGAAACCTTATTTTGAATTCTGAATTTTAGTATTTTCCCAGGCTAAGAGCAGTACAATACTCCCTCCTGATGCTGGGCCTTGGCAGGAAGCTGCCCAAGCCAGGCAACAAACACAAAGGTTAACAGGTGATGTACACTTAAAATCTTTCTATACTCATACAACCATTCTGCTTTCCACTTTCAGTACAGGATTCAATAAATTACATGAGATATGCAACATCTTATTATAAAATATGCTATGTTTTAGATGACTTTGCCCAGGCTTATGAAAGTATTCTAAGCATACTGAATGTAGGTAAACTTAAGCTAGGATATTCAGTAGATCAGGTGTTTAAAATGCATCTTCAACTTAGGATATTTTCAACTTCTGATGGGTTCATCTAGAAGTTACCCCATTTTAAGAGGAAGATCTGTATCTTGTAATAGTATTAGCCACCATTTTTGGAACAGTTATGATATGTTAGACACTGTGCTAAGCACTTTATACAAGCAATTTCATTTTATTTTATTCAGCTCATTCTTTTTTTAGCCTCGCCTCAAGGCATATGGGATATTAGTTCCCCAGCCACCAGCAGTGAAAGTGCAGAATCTTAACCACTGGACCACTAGGGAAGTCCCATGATTTTAAGATGAAGAAGATGTGGTTTACAGAAGTTTATTTGCCTAAGATTACACATTAAGGAACTGGTATTCAAAACCAGACTTTGTTAAGTCCAAGCTCCCGTATTACGCTAAAAAGTAAGTTAAAAGAAACAGGAAAGTCAGCTACCAAACTGTTTCATCCTTATTTAACCCAGATTATCCATAATAGATTTGCTTATTTTACACTTATTATGTGTCTCACATCCTGCAAGGTTCTGGAGATAGGGCCTGTATCCTGTAAGAAGTTCAGTCTAAGAAAGATGTACAATAGAAATACCTTGGTTGGTTTAATTAAGGAAGTATTACTGGAATGGCATACAAGGTAAGTTTAGTGCATTTTAACAAAAAATTTCAAATCCATTATAACTTGGAAGTTTTTATTTATTGTCAAATGTAAAGACTGGAGTGGGTTATGAAGTCTTAGACTCATACAAGTACATCCAAGAACTGTGGAAGCCAATGAAGAAAGTTAACAATTTCAAGTGAATTCTGCAAATGGTATACCAAGACCAGAATAGAACATAAATTTATGTAAAAAAAAAAAAATTGTTACCATGTTTATTATTAAATCTTAATTTTTTTTTTTTTTTTTGCCACATCATGCAACATGCTGGAGCTTAGTTCCCTGACCAAGGATGGAAACCCATGCCTTCTGCACTGGAAGCAGAGTCTTAACTACTGAACCACCAAAAATGCCCCAAAGCCCTTATTTCAGTATTTCCTTAAGCACTTATTTAAACTGAATTCTTCAATCACATTACAATAATAATAAAGTAACTCAAATGTCACTTCCTCAAGGAAGCCATCTAATCCCAAGATTATCAAACCACCAAATATGGATTTTCAAGACTTTTCCCATTTGTCTTAGCACTCATCACAACTGTATATATAACATTTATTGTGTAAATGGTTGTTTTATGTTTGTCTCCCCTGGCAAACCGTAAGTTCCATAAAAGCAAGGATTGTTTATCTTGTTCATAACAATACTCCCAGCATCCAAGACTTGTGCATATTAAATACTCAGTATATGTTACTGAATTAATGAATAGCAAAATATATATATATAATATACCTTTTTCTATTAATAAATCCAACCCATCTAAGAGAACTTACAATCTCTAAATTGAGAGCCATATTCATAAATAAGAGTTCATGTTCTTTCTATAGGGTTATTCATCACCTTTATAACAATGTCTTACATATATTATCTTATTTCATCATGGAGGTACAATGCAAAGCCTTCCTAAAACTTGAGCTTCACCAGAAAAGCAAGGTGGTTCCTGGGGATAATTTCTAAAGAGACACAGAGAAAGTTACAATCCACCAGAAGAGCTTACATTGTTACTAAAGTACCAATTTAATGCAAATCCCCAAATGATCCTATAAGCAATATATATGCAAAACACCAGCCTATTCTTAGTATTCCAAAGAGAACAGTCTTTGACAGAGCCAACATATTGATATAGCTTTGTCCTCTTGATGCTACGTACATACCAATATAACTTTGTCTTCTTGATGCTATGTGGAAGGAGCAAGAGGGAGAAAGAAGAAATGAAGGTAAGAAGATAGGAAAGAAGGAGAAAACAAGAAATCTCTACTGGGCCTCCACATTTGTTACCTAGTTTCTAATTTATATTCTGGATGCACAGGACCTACCACTTCTTTTCAATATTTTTCTATTAAAAATAAGACTAAATCTGATTTTTAATGATAATTTTTTTTTTAATTTAGAAAGAATGAACATAATAGCACTGAAAATATCCTCATCTGCTGAATGAGGAACTATAAGAAAAATAAATAAATGAAAAGCTGCCACTGAGCATACAGCAAGTCTTCCCAGGGTACCCCACAGCACTTCTGTGTGTTCATCACCCCTCTCATAAACGCGTCCACTATTAACTACCATTAAAATATGCTAGGCGGCAGTTTGTAGTCTGAGTCTTCAACTTGACACTAGCTTCTTAACAGGTTACATTCCTAAAGGGTTATACATCTGTCCTCACAAGCCTTCACTATGCCACAAGTAAGCAGTAGCAAAACTGAAAGTCCCAAAGAATGGCTGTTTACATCCATGAAACTTGGTTTAGTAAAACAGTATCTACACTTGTATTTGCAGCTATAAATGAGGAAAACTCAAAGTAAAACCTAAAGCTAAAAAGTAATAATGACTCAAAATCTCAGCATGCTAACTATATTCCACTGATGTTCCTTTCCAGATGAAAGTTTATGATCAAGAACACACAGTTTTGAGGCATATTTCTTAAATTAATGGCACTTGGCTTCAAAGAAACAAAACCAAAACAAACAAGGCCTAGCAGTGAAATATAGGAAATTTGTAGTCATTTTTTTCTTTGGCATATTCTAGAAAAAGCCACTTGATTACATATAATGGGATTTACATGTAATGCTACATAACATAAACATGCAATAAAAATAAATTACTCCATATAAAGGAAAGCATTGTCTTCTCCCTCCATGTGTGCTTCACTATTACAGATAATTTACTTACTCAATTAAAGAGTGTATAAAATAGTGCTCCAATTCTAAGGCTCAGTATTTGGGGGCCCCTAGATCATTTTCTCTATAAATCACAATTGACACACATAAAAAGGAGACCTCAAAGAAACTTTAACTACAGACTTAAAATTCAAATCAACATCCCCAAAACATTCTCCTCCTCCAGGGCATATTTTGCTATTACCTACGATTAATGGCCAAAAGAAATATTCAGAAAGCTAACCAACTTCTCTTTCCACAAAGTATGCAAACACTAAGGTTAAAACTGGTCAATCCCCATACCACAGAGCCATTTACAAACGGATATTCTGTACATCAAATGTACAAAGACAAAATTAGTAGTCACACACGTGTGTGTGCTCAGTTGTGTCAGACTCTTTGTGACACCATGGACTGTAATCCCTCAGTCCATGGGATTTTCCAGGCAAGAATACTGGAGTGGGCTGCCATTTCCTATTCCAGGGGATTTTCTCGAGCCAGGGATTGAACCCATGTCTCCTGCATCTCCTGCACTAGCAGGTGGATTCGTTGCCACTGAGCCATCAGGGAAGCGGTCACATGTGTAGTGTAATGAAAGCTCAAATGCCCAGGAAGTCTGTGTTACTACTATTGCTAACGACTGTACACTTTGGGCAAACCCCTCTGCTTTTCTAGGAACTGTACAGAAAAAGTAGAGGCTAACATCATCAACTAAGTTTCTAAGAATTTGCTTCTAAGGCTTCTGAATAATCCACCAAGCAGCGGAGTACACTCTCCTGATACATGGTAGGTTCAAACCTGAAAAAATATTAAAAGACCAATGTGCTAAGTTGCTTCAGTCACATCTGACTCTCTTCAACCCTATGGACTGTAGCCTGCCAGGCCCCTCTGTCCATGTGATTCTCTAGGCAAGAATACTGGAGTGGGTTGCCATTTTCTTCTCCAAGAGATCTTCCCAACCCAGGGATTGAACCTGCGTCTCTCTTGTTTTCTGCTTTGGCAGATGCGTTCTCTACCACTAGTGCAATCTGGGAAGCCCTTAAAGGATTGATAGAATGTAATAGTCTTGCTTAGGAAAACGAATGTTTTTAGCCTGAAAGTTTCTCTCTCAAAAGATCTCACAGAAGACACACATATTAATCATTAATACATGCAAACTAATAATACAGACCAAAGAATTGCCCAATGAAAGTTTTAAAGCCTTGTAGAAATGCTTCCTTCCTCTTCTCTCCAAATTTGCCCTTAAAGCTACCATATTAAAATAATCTAGCAGAATTAACTTCAAACGGAGAAATTTTTAAGAGACATTCTGCACTACAAATAACCTTTATATTAGAAACCTTTACTTTGCATGCCTTTATATTCTTCTTTGTTTATAATGGCTAAAAATCCATTTTTCAATTATTCTAATTACATAAATTATCTGAAAATCATTTACTGTTACAGATGTAGAAGTTTCATTTACTTTTACAGCTAAATGTGCGTGGATCTTTCTTTCCCCACTTGCACTTTTTGATATTCACTAGTTTAAAATTTTTATACAAATAAGCCAAAATCTTTGTTTCAACCTTAAGCCATCCTTAGAAAATACATTAAGTATTCTTCGGTACTTTTCTTCTGGTGTTTTTATGATTCAAATTTTTATAATTCCCTCAAATTAGAAGGTCGTATCTACCCCTGAGGGAAGGAAAGGAAATCATCCTGGCCCCAAACAACTCAGGGGAAAAGCAGGATTAGTGAGAAGAGAAAAACACAGAGCCTGTCTAAAACTAACATTGGTCTAGGATGAAAAATAAGGTCTGTTACCCACCACCACAAGGCTAAATAGTTCCCAGGGCCTTGAGCCTACCACAAGGCAAACAAGCTCCCAGAAACACGTAACACCACTCTACTAAAAGAGGAACAAAAGAGGAGAGGACCTCTCTGACTCTCATAAGTACAAGTAAGGCTTAAGGATAAAGGTGGAGTAAAAACATTAAGTTAAACTGTTCAGCAAATCAACTCTCACCTTAAGGATGAAGTGATGACAGAAGTATTTACAGTTGACAGTACACTGAAGGTAACCAAAGCAACAACAACAAAAAAAACCCATAAATCATCAACTTCAGAGAAGACTGATTCAACTCCCCATACTAACAATTTAACAGAACAAGAGCCATGCCTACTTCTTGGCATAAATACTATATACTTCAGTCTTTATCATCATGCAAATGATAGCTGGCATTTGTTCAAAAAGTGTAGGCCTAGCCATGGGGGTAATGCATGTATGCTGGGTTATCATTACCTTTTTTATAATTTATACAAATACATCCATCCAAGTTCTTTCATTTCTACTATTCCTTCAAATAAAGTAATTTCCTACCCTCCTTTGAAAAAAATTCTACATTACACAAAATCTGAAGAGCAAGCAAATCACGTAACTCATATGTTGGGACTATCAGCCAAGGAATTAAAAATAATTATGAATAATGACAAAAGCTCAAATAGAGCAGAAAAACAATATGCATAATAGATGGCAAGTCCGAGAAAGAAAGTACAAGAGTTGAACAGAAATGCTAAATGAGTCAACCTGAAATGGTCAAAACAAGAACTGCACTAAAAATAATTTTAAAGTCTTTGGTAGGTTCAGACTTAACAGAGCTGAGAAAAGAATCAATAACCTTGAAGATAGGTCACAAGAAATTACCAGTGCTAAAACTAACCAGGAATTTAAAAAAAAAGAGTGGGGAAAAAAAAAATCTACACCAATAGGTGGGAAAGTTTCAAATTCATTTTATGAACATGAGGTTCTACAAACCAAAATCTGACAAAGAAGTTACAAGAAAAGAAAACTCATTATCCCTTATATATGCAAAAATCCTCAACAAAATATTAGCTAATCAAATTCAGTAACTAATAAAAAGGATAACACACCACAACCAGAGACAAATACAGGTTTATCCCAAGAATGCAACTTGACTCAGCATTAGAAGATCAACCAGCATAATTCACCAGTCAACAGACTAAAGAAAAAAATATGATAGCATCAACAAACGCAAAACATACGCATTTGAGAAAACCCAACTCTCATGCCTGAAAAACTTCTCAGCCAATCAGGGGTAGAAGGGTACTTACACAACCTGATAAAATGCATCTACTATAAAATTATTCCTAACATCCTATTTAAGAGTAAAAGACTATCTGGTTTCTTCCAAAGAGTCAGAAAAAAGAAAGGAAATCTGCTGTCACCACTCCTATTCAACGTAACACACTTAAAGACCTAGAAAGTACAATAAAAGAAGAAGAAAGAAAGAAAAGGCATACAGATTGAAAGGGAAGAAATAAGCCTGCCTCTGTTTGCAAATGGCATGACTATCTACCAGTACTATTTAGAAGAACACCTAAAAAGATTATAACACATATAAATGTAATAAAATAGGTACAACTTCTTCATGCTGAAAGTACTGATGAATGGAAGACCTCAATAAGTGAAATGATACACCATGCACCTTTATTAGAAGACTCAATTCTCCCCAAGTTGGCCCATAAATTCAAAGTAATCACAATGATAATATCAGCAAGTATTTCGATTTTGAGAATCAATGAGTTGATACTAAAATCAATAAGGTAAAGGAACTAGAACAACCAAAGCAATTTTTTTTCAAACAGTTTTGAAAGGAGAAAATAAGATTCATAGTATCTTACCTCAGGAGTATGCTATAAAACTCCATTAATAAACTCAGCACGACATGAGCAAAAGAGTAAACAAATGAACTGAACAAAATGGAGAGTCCAAAAACAGACTCATACGTACATAGTTAATCGGTTGTCAAAGGTAAAAAAGTAGTTCAATGGAGAAGGGACAATCCCTTTAACAAACAGGGTTAGAACAATTAGACGTTCATACATTAAAAAAAAAAGAAAAAACCCTTCATCTATCACACCATATATTAAAATTAATAAAATTAATTCAAAATGAACTATAAACCTAAAATATCTGAAAAGCTAAAAATCTTTAAGAATAAAACAGACAATTTTCACACTGATTTAGCCGAAGATTTCTTAAAATCCATAAGATTCAAAATTAAACACTAGTGAAATTAAAAATTCCTAAGGTCATAGACTAGTGGAAATTATCTACAAGCCACACATATGATAAATGATTGGTATCCATAAAATTTAGAGAACTCTCAAAATTTAATTAAAAAACAAAACTTACTGAGCAAAAAATTTGAAGAGATACTTTATCAAGTAAGATATACAAATAATAATAATACAAATGGCAAATAAGTACGTGAAGACACCCAATAGCATTAGTTATTAGGGAAATGTAAAGAAAAACTATAATGATATACTATTACACATCTATTAAGATGGTTAAAATTGAAAGAAAATGAAAACTGACAATACCAAACATTGAGGAAGATGAGGAGCAATTAGAACTTTCATCCAATAGTAGCTGGAAGGAATAATACAAAATGGTACAAAATGGTACAACCACTTTCCAAATTTGTTTGGTAGTTTCTTATAAAGTTAAACTTTTCATATACTTCAACTATCACTTGGGTATTTGTGAAATAAAAATCTATGTTCACATAAAAATCTGTTCTCAGATGTTTATAGCAGTTTTATTTGTAATTGCCAAAAGCTAGAAACTACCAGCTCAGCTGGAGAATGAAGAAACTCTGCAAAGCCACTTAGCAGTATATATGAGATAATATGAACGAATCTCTGCAGTTCAGGGTCCCCAAGGCATCTACAGGTTCAATGATTCACGAGACTTATGGGAACCTGGAATGTTAGGTCCATGAATCAAGGCAAATTGGAAGTGGTCAAACAGGAGATGGCAAGAGTGAATGCTGACATCAGCAAACTAAAATGGACTGGAATGGGTGAATTTAACTCAGATAACCATTATATCTACTACTGTGGGCAGGAATCCCTTATAAGAAATGGAGTAGCCATCACAGTCAACAAGAGTCCAAAACGCAGTTGTTGGATGCGATCTTAAAAACAACAGAATGATCTCTGTTTGTTTCCAAGCAAACCATTCAATATCACAGTAATACAAGCCTATGCCCCAACCAGTAACGCTGAAAAAGCTGAAGTTGAACGGTTCAATGAAGACCTACAAGACTTTCAGAACTAACACCCAAAAAGATGTTCTTTTCATTACAGGGGGCTGGAATACAAAAGTAGGAAGTCAAGAAATACCTGGAGTAACATGAAACTCTGGCCTTGGAGTACAGAATGAAGCACAGCAAAGGTTAACAGAGTTTTGCCAAGATAATAAAGATTTCCTCAGTGATCAGTGCAAAAAAACAGAGGAAAACAATAGAATGGTCTTGCAAACACCCTCTTCCAACAACACAAGAGAAGACTCTGCTTTTGGCTCGGAGGAGGTCAAGGTGCATCTTTCTTCAGTTGTCCTGAATCCAGGTTCATCCGACACCAGCCGCCTCCACCATGCCGCCCTAAGTTCGACCCCAACGAGCTCAAAGTTGTGTACCTGAGGTGCACCGGTGGGGAACTCAGTGCCACGTCTGCCCTGGCCCCCAAGATGGGCCCCCTAGGTCTGTCTCTAAAAAAGGTTGGTGATGACATCACCAAGGCAACTGGTGATTGGAAGGGTCTGAGGATTACAGTGAAACTGACGGTTCAGAAGAGACAGGCCCAGACTGAGGTGGTACCTTCTGCCTCTGCCCTGATCATCAAAGCCCTCAAGGAACCACCGAGAGACAGAAAGAAGCAGAAAAACATTAAGCACAGTGGAAACGTCACTTTTGATGAGATTGTCAACACTGCCTGGCAGATGTGGCATTGGTCTCTAGCTAGAGAACTTTCTGGAACCATTAAAGATATCCTGGGGACCTCCCAGTCTGTAGGCTGCAATGCTGATGGCCGCCACCCTCATGACATCATAGACGACATCAACAGTGGTGCGGTGGAGTGCCTAGTTAGGTAAGAATGGCAAAGGAAAAAGAAAAATAAAGGATTATTTGATACCCAAAAGAATAAACAAAGAAGACTGCACATGGACATCACCAGATGGTCAATACTGAAATCAGATTGATTATATTCTTTGCAGCCAAAGATGGAGAAGCTCTATGCAGTCAGCAAAAACAAGACCAGGAGCTGACTGTGGCTCAGATCATGAACTCCTTCTGCCAAATTCAGACTTAAATTGAAGAAAGTAGGGAAAACTGCTAGACCATTCAGGTATGACCTAAATCAAATCCCTTACGACTACACACTGGAAGTGACGAAGAGATTCAAGGAATTAGATCTGATAGAGTGCCTGAAAAACTATGGACAGAGGTTCGTGACATTGTACAAGAGGCAGTGATCAAGAAAAAGAAACGCAAAAAAGCAAAACAGTTTTCTGAGAAGGCCTTACAAACAGCTATGAAAAGAAGAGAGTAAGTGAAGTGAAAGTCACTCAGTCATGTCTGACTCTTTGCAACCCTGTAGACCATACAGTCCACGGAACTCTCCAGGCCAGAATATTGGAGTGGGTAGCCTTTCCCTTCTCCAGGGGGATCTTCCCAACCCAGGGATCGAACCCAGGTCTCCCATATTGCAGGTGGATTATGCAAGGAGATCCAACCAGTCCATTTTGAAGGAGATCAACCCTGGGGTTTCTTTGGAGGGAATGATGCTGAAGCTGAAACTCCAGTACTTTGGCCACCTCATGCGAAGAGTTGACTCATTGGAAAAGACTCTGATGCTGGGAGGGATTGGGGGCAGGAGGAGAAGGGGACGACAGAGGATGAGATGGCTGGATGGCATCACGGACTTGATGGACATGAGTCTGAGTAAACTCTGGGACATGGTGATGGACAGGGAGGCCTGGCATGCTGCTATTCATGGGGTCGCAAAGAGTCAGACACGACAGAGCGACTGAACTGAACTGAGCTATCAGGAAAGCAGGGAAAGGTAAAGGAGAAAAGGAAAGATACACCCATTTGAATGCAGAGTTCCCAAGAATAGCAAAGATAGATAAGAAAGCTTTCCTCAGTGATTAGTGCAAAGATAGAGGAAAACAATAGAATGGGAAAGACTAGAGATCTCTTCAAGAAAAATAAATACCAAGGGAACTTTTCATGCAAAGCTGGGCACAATAAAGAACAGAAATGGTATGGATCTAACAGAAGCAGAAAATATTAAGAAGAGGTGGCAAGAATACACAGAAGAACTATATAAAAAAGACCTTCATGACCCAGATAATGATGGTGTGACCACTCATGTAGAGCCAGACATCGTGGAATGTGAAGTCAAGTGGGCCTTAGGAAGCATCACTATGAACAAAGCTAGTGGAGGTGATGGAATTCCAGCTGAGCCACTTCAAATCCTAAAAGATGATGCTGTAAAAGTGCACACTCAATATGCCAGTAAATTTGGAAAACTCAGCAGTGACCACAGAATTGGAAAAGGCCAGTTTTCATTCCAATCCCAAAGAAAGGCAATGCCAAAGAATGCTCAAATGACGGCACAGTTTCACTCATCTCATACTCTAGCAAAGTAATGCTCAAAATTCTCTAAGCCAGGCTTCAACAGTACGTGAACTGTGAACTTCCAGATGTTCACGCTGGATTTAGAAAGGGCCGAAGAACCAAAGATCAAACTGCCAACATCCTTTGGATCATCGAAAAAGTAAGAGAGTTCCAGAAAAACATCTGCTTCTGCTTTATTGACTACACCAAAACCTTTGACTCTGTGGATCACAACAAACCATGGAAAATTCTTCACAAGATGGGAATACCAGACCACCTGACCTGCCTCCTGAGAAATCTGTACGCAGGTCAAGAAACAACAGTTAGGACTAGACATGGAACAGACTGGTTCTAAATCAGGAAAGGAGTACATCAAGGCTGTATATTGTCACCCTGCTTATTTAACTTATATGCAGAGTATATCATGAGAAATAGCAGACTGGATGAAGCACAAGCTGGAATCAAGATTGCTGGGAGAGATATGAATAATCTCAGATACGCAGATGACACCACCCTTATGGCAGAAAGCAAAGAACTAAGAAGCCTCTTGATGAAAGTGAAAAAGGAGAGTGAATAAGTTGGCTTAAACTCAACATTCAGAAAACTAAGATCATGGCATCTGGTCTCATCACTTCATGGCAAATAGATGGAGAAACAGTGGAAATAGTAACAGACTTTATTTTGGGGGGCTCCAAAATCACTGCAGATGGTGACTGCAGCCATGAAATTAAAAGAGGCTTGCTCCTTGGAAGAAAAGTTATGACCAACCTACCTAGACAGAATATTAAAAAGCAGAGACATTACTTTGCCTACAAAGGTCCGTCTGGTGAAAGCTATGGTTTTTCCAGTAGTCATGTATGAAAATGAGAGTTGGAATATAAAGAAAGCTGAGTGCTGAAGAATTGATGCTTTTGAACTGTGGTGTTGGAGAAGACTCTTGAGAGTCCCTTGGACTGCAAGGAGATCCAACCAGTCCATCCTAAAGGAAACCAGTCCTGAATATTCATTGGAAGTTCTGATGCTAAAGCTGAAATGCCAATAGTTTGGTCACCTGATGCGAAGAACTGACTCACTGGAAAAGACCCTGATGCTGGGCAAGATTGAAGCGGGAGGAGAAGGGAACAACAGAGGATGAGATGGTTGGATGGCATCACTGACTCAATGGAGATGAGTCTGAGTAAACTCTGGGAGTTGGTGATGGACATGGAGGCCTGGAGTGCTGTAGTTCATGGGGTCTCAAAGAGTTGGATGTGACCGAGCTACTGATCTGAACTGAACTGAGAGTTATAAAACTCAAACAAGACATTTTACTCAGGGTCATAGTTTAATACAGCAAATGGATACAAATTAAAATCATTAAAGCGAAGAGGGGCATAAGGCAGAGTCCAGAAGACACCAAGCTTTCAGCTGTCCCCCCCCAGTGGAGTTGGGTTCACAGCACTTATTTCTCCCAAGAGCTTATGATAATATGTATGAATACGAGCAACCAGGTAAGTTCACCTGAGGTTCAATGTCTAGCATTTTTATCTGAGGTCTGACACATAGGTAGGGCTAACTATCTGCATGGCTAACTTTAGTCTCCAGCTCCTCTACAGGTCAAGCTGATACCACACAGAGCCACACTGTCAGGATAAGCAACCTATGGTGGTCAAAGGCCCCCAGGTAAACAAAGACACCCTTATTAAGCAGGACATTCCAGGGCTTAAAGGTTACCTCCCAGGAGCTGAACAAGGTCAACCCCTAAGCAGCTTTGGGTACACGTGAGCTATTTTTAGTCAAAATCCTTCTGACATCAAATCTGTAAGTTTTTTTCCTCATACCAACTAATTCTCCAACTCTCCAGACACCAATTAGGTGTCCTAGAATTCATTTCAATTCTGACATTAACTACTCAAGTCAGCATTAGACTCCCCCCAGGCTAGACAGCCCTCACTTCAAATGCCAGTTCCAAGTATTGGGTCCCCAGGTTACCCATATTTCTGTTCAGCTTGGCCACAAGGTCAAAGGGGCTCCCATAAACTCCACCCCCATTCAGGTGCATTAAACTGTTAGAATGGGTCACAAAATTGCAGAGAAAACAATACTTACTTACCAGTTTGTTGTAAAGGATACAAGCGATTAATCAGATAAAAAGGCACAGAGGGCAAGGTCCAGTGGGTCCTGAGCATAGGAGCTTCTGTTTCCACAGAGTCTGAGTGTGCCACCTTATTAGCAAGTGAACATGTTTCTCAAATCTGACGCCCTCTGAGCCCCACAGTTTAAAGGTCTTTATGTAGGCTCTACTATTAATTAGTAGAAGTGATTCATGAAATCATGGGCCACTGATAACTGAACTCAATCTCCAAACCCTCTCCCTCCTTGGAGGTCCAGGGACGGAAGCGAAAGTTCTAACCTCTAATCACATTGTTGGTTCCTCTGACAACCAGCCCCCAACCTGAAGCTATCAAGGGGCCCAAGAGTGCATAAAGTCAGGCATGGTTTTAAAAAGTTTATGAGTATGTTCCTTTCAAGAGTTTTTAGGAATTCCAGACCAGGAACCAGGGACAAAGATAAAACATGTATTTTTATGATGCCTCAGGAATGTTATTCCTCTACTATACAACCTCAGATGCATTATACTAACGGAAAACAACCAAACCCAAAAGACTCTGAAGTGTAGGAGCCCGTTTATTCAACATTCTTGAAAATGCAAAACTACAGGGACAGGAAACAGACCAGTAACTGTCAAGGTCTAGGACGTGGGGGGAAGGCTGGTCTTATCAATGGCACAAGATAATATTTTACATCTTTATTGTGATGGTGGTTACACATATACATGTGCTTACCAGAATTCTTAGAACTATACACAGAGAACAATGATTTTTTACTGTTTGTGAATTGTACCTTGATTAACCTGAGACAATCAGTACTATAGGCACCTAAGACAATTCCATTCTTTAAAAGTGGCAGATAATAAATATTATGTAAATAATAAATGTTTTTCCTAAATGGAAAGCAATAGAAAATTACTTCTCTGCTCTGTAAGTTCCTTATAAAATTAATGTCTGCACACAGCCAAAGGGAAACATTTTGATTCATCGGCTGGCAGGATTATGGGTGACTATACTGTTGGGCTTCAAGCTCCATTAATATTGTCTGCGTAATAGTAAGTAAGCTTTTTAAATTTTTTATAGTGGGTGACAGTGTAACACTGGTAGGCAAAATTCTACTATGACCCTCAATGACTCATGTTCTTGTACAACCATCTCTCCCCTGAGTGTGGGTAGGACTCGCAACTTATTTTTAACCAATGAAATATAGCAAAGGTGATGGAATATCACTGCCACAATTATGTTGTTGTAAATGGCAAAGGTGAAAATACTTTGTGGATGTAATTAAGGTCCCTAATGGCGGCTTTAATCAAAAGGAAGATTCTTCCCAGGTTGGCCTGAAAAGGTAAGCCCTTTAAAAGAAGCCCCAGACATCAAAGACTTTCTCGCCAGCTATGAAAATGCGAGTTGGCCTGTGTTCTACAGGTGGAAGGAAATGAATTTGGCCAAGGAACTCGTGGACTTGGAACTTGGAAGAACATCCAGAGCCTCAGTGATATCTCAGCCTTAGTCAACCCTTCTGATTTCCAGCCTCCTCAGTCCCTGAGCAGGGGACTCGGCTTAAACTTTACCCAGACTCCTGGTCATGGAAACTGGTGATAATGCATCTGTTATTTTAAGCTGCTGTGGCAATTTATTATACAGCAATAGAAAAGTGGGCTTCTCTGGAGAACCCAGGTTCAATCCCTGGGGTCTGGAAGTTCCCCTGGAGAAGGGAATAGCTACCCACTCCAGTATTCTTGCCTGGAGAATTCCATGGACAGAGTCCAAAAGGCTACAGTCCATAGAGTTAAGAGAGTTAGACACGACTGAGCAAGCAACGCATGCTAACAGAAAAGCAATCCAGTAATTAAAATTCTTTTCTGAAGAATCTTGGCTTTAACCATGGCTCATCTTGAATTGGAGGAAATGTCCTATTCTTGTTAGGCATCAATTTTCACCAAAGAATGTGAACCTTAGCACAAGCTTCACTGAACAATGGTTCAGATTTAATCCACAACACACTGCTACTGCTAAGTCACTTCAGTCGTGTCCAACTCTGTGCGACCCCATAGACAGCAGCCCACCAGGCTCCCCCGTCCCTGGGATTCTCCAAGCAAGAACACTGGAGTGGGTTGCCATTTCCTTCTCCAATGTATGAAAGTGAAAAGTGAAAGTGAAGTCGCTCAGTCGTGTCCGACTCTTGGCGACCCCATGGACTGCAGCCTACCAGGCTCCTCTGTCCATGGGATTTTCCAGGCAAGAGTACTGGAGTGGGGTGCCACTGCCTTCTCCATCCATAACACAGAGGATCTGTATTTCAGTGAGCTGCCAGCAAATAAAATCTCAATTCACTGCTGCTCAATACTTGGGGAAAGCTTCACACAAAGTGTTTTTATGGAGAACTACCTGCAGATGCTTCATATAATGCATTAGCTACTTGAAAACTTGGGAGACAGGGGTTATTATCAAAATCTCTAAGGAAATAGATGACTATGGTATTTTAAACATTTAAGACATTTGACATTTTAAGAAATATTTATTTTGGAAACAAACCATAGAAAACAAAATTCAGTCAAATTCTTTTGGCCAACAGTTCCAGCTATAACGAAATTTCTCTTTTATCTGTTATACTAACTAATCTGCAACAGAGGGTTAGAGGAAGAAGTCATTACAGAAATGGAGGGGAGGAAGGATTAAGATGGGAAGATCACTAATGAATTCTACCGGGGAGTGAGGCTCTTAGAATTTAGCATATTGGCTCCCCACAAAGCTGATTTCACTGGAATTAATCATGGATGGGATTCCACTGGCCATTTTGCGGAATGCTATAAAAAACTGATTTCATTTCCTGAAGCGATGGGGTTTAAAATGCTTTTCACACTACATTACATAGTGTCCTCAAGAACACTGTCAAGGAAAACTTTGTGTTCTTAATAAATATTAGGAAGAGTTGTGCTTCTTCCCAGCAGTTGCTTTGTTTTTACTGTATGGTGGCGGTGGTTTGGTCAATAAGTCGTGTCTGACTCTCTACGACCTCATGGACAGTAGCCTCCCAGGCTCCCTTGTCCATGGGATTTCCCAGGCAATACCGGAGTGGGCTGCCATTTCCTTTTCCAGGAGAGCTTCCTGACTGAGGGACTGAACCTGAATCTCCTACACTGCAGGCAGATTCTTTACCAACTGAGCCCCAGGGAAGCCCATTTCACTGTATGGTGGTGGTGGTTTAGCTGCTAAGTCGTGTCAGATCCTTGTGACCCCATGGACTGTAGCCTGCCAGGCTCCAGGCAAGAATACTGGAGCGGCTTGCAATTTCCTTCTCTAACAGGTGCTATTAATTATGTTACTGACCTAGTTTTCTATGTTGGCTGCTAGAAATCGTTATGCCACACAAATTTTAGGTTAATTCTTTTCAACCTTTGGTTCTGAAAATTTCCAAACATGTATGTAAGTAAGGAGATAACTCTAGAATAAATGGTCATGCAAGTTAACAATATTGCATATCTCTTTCCTCTCATTTCTTTTTCTTTGGGGGTGGAGGGGCTTGGAGGACTTTAGAGCAAATCGCAGATACCATATCTTTTCACCTATACATAGTAAAGAATATACCACCATCAGTTAAAGACTTTTCTTTAAAGTCTGACACTATAATTCCATTAACTCATCTGACAAAATCAGCAATGATTTCTCAGTATTATCTAATACATAGTTCAGGTTCAAATTGCAATCCTCTTTCAAGTGGAACTTTTACTACTTGTTTGTCTAAACCAGGAAAGAAACAAGAACCACACACTGTATCTGACTGATACATCTCTTCAAATCTCATTTAATCTGTAACAAGTCATTTGTCTTGTAGAATTTCTCATATTCTAAACTTAGGTGACTATTTCCTTATGGCATTAAAGTATTCCTCCATTTCCCCACGGACCAGGCAATGGCACCCCACTCCAATACTCTTCCCTGGAAAATCCCATGGATGAAAGAGCCTGGAAGGCTGCAGTCCATGGGGTCACTACAAGTCGGACACGACTGAGCAACTTCACTTTCACTTTTCACTTTCATGCATTGGAGAAGGAAATGGCAACCCACTCCAGCGTTCTTGCCAGGAGAATCCCAGGGACGAGGGAGCCTGGTGGGCTGCTGTCTATGGGGTTGCACAGAGTCGGACACGACTGACGTGACTTAGCAGCAGCAGCAGCAGCCAGTTCCCCATATTTCCTGTGAACTGGTGAGATCTAGAGACATGATTCATTTTCAAATATTTGGCAAGAACACTATAGGTGATACACGCACTTGCCTAATATATCACATTAGAACACACATAAAATCCGGTTGTCCCACCTATAAAGTGATGTTCAAACTGATTATTACATTCAAGTGTTGCCAGCCTGATTTACCCAGTGACCATTCTCCATTATTTATTTAGGGGTTGCCTAAAGGTGATACGCTAATACTATCATTTTATTCCATCTGCATTTATTATCTGGAATTCTTCTAATAAAGAGTTTCCTTAAATAACTATGTAGTTACCATGAAACTCAGTTTACACAGGAAAAACAATATAAATTCTTGATTCTTTCCATTAACAATTTCTCAGAAAATGAACTGGTGATCTAGCACCTTCCAAAGCTATGATATCTATTTTTAATATCAATTTCTTTTTGTCTTTCTCACTAACTTCTAAGTTGTGTTATCTCGCTCAATTCTATAGAAATAAACATAGTGCTAATACATTCAGAATTCTTCGGATCCACCCCTAAATGCTAACAGTTTCCTGAAGTACTGTGAACTATTAACGCTGAAAAAATGTACGGAGTAATTTTTAACAAAAACGAGGCCACTTTCACAAACTGACGATTTGAACAATGACAGCAGTGCAGGGAGAAACAAGAAAACCAAAGTAAAACTTTGCAGGAAAGATGCCTTAGACTTTTTTAAAATTCAGAACAACATTCCTCCTCACTCCCCTAAAGACTTCTTCAGAACCTTCTGCGTATCTTTGGTATACAGCCACCCCTTTTTCCATAGAGGGCTGATTCCAGAACCCCACAGATACCAAACTCCAAAAATACTCAAGTCAAATCCCTCATAGAAAGTGTCATCATATTTGAATATAACCTATATGCATCCTCTCATATACTTTAAGTCATGTCTAGATTACTTATAACGCCTAATACAAAGCAAATGCTATAAAAATAGTTGCCACTGCAGCATATTCAAATTTTGCTTTGGGGAACTTTCTGCAATTTTTTTTTCCTGGGTATTTTTGATCCTAGGTTGGTTGAATCCATGGATGCAGAACCTGTGGCTACAAAAGGCAGACAGTACATACAGAATCCACATGAATACTCTAGGTATACTGTAGATTGAAAAATTATAAAGGCAACATAATAAAAAAATTTAGTTCAGTCGCTCAGTCATGTCCCACTCTTTGCAACCCCATGGACTGCAGCAAGCCAGGCTTCCCTATCCATCACAATCTCCCAGAGCTTGCTCAAACTCATGTCTATCAAGTCAGTGATGCCATCCAACCATCTCATCCTCTGTCATCCCCTTCTCCTCCTGCCCTCACATCTTTCCCAGCATCAGGGTCTTTCTAATCAGTCAGTCTTCGCATCAGGTGGCCAAAGTATTGGAGCTTCAGCTTCAGTCCTACCAATCAATGAATATTTTGGACTGATGTCCTTTAGGATTGACAGGTTTGATCTCCTTGCAATCCAAGGGACTGTCAAGAGTTTTCTCCAACATCACAGTTCAAATGCATCAATTCTTCGGTGCTCAGCTTTCTTTACAGTCCAACTTTCACATCCATACATGACAACTGGAAAAACCATAGCTTTGACTATACAGACCTTTGTCAGCAAAGAAATGTCTCTGCTTTTTAAAAAGCACTCAAGCAACAGAGAAAGTCATAGGTGAGAAAAGCTGCTAAGCTGCTTCCCTACAATTACCTTCTGACAGTTAAAAATCATCCTGTGATTCCAAATCACAGGGTATCTACACCTCATGTAACTAAAAAGAAAAGCAGAAATGTACATGATATATGTAACTAAGCATAACACAGCAAGTGTTATAAAGCAGTATAATTAACTCCCTCTAGAATGCCAGAGTAAGTGATTGTTTCTGGAACAGTTTAAAATGCTTCCCAGAGGAATTCTACAATATATACAAAGAACTTATACTGATACTTCCCAAACTCTTTCTAAAGATTGAAGAGAGGGGAACACATTCTATGAAGCCACCAAAGGCACTCTAGGAAGCGTCCATCACCCTCAAATGAAAACCAAAGACACTATCAAATAAGAAAACTACAGGCCAATATCTTTCATGAATATAGATGCAAAAATCTTCAACAAAATATTAGCAAACCAAATCCAACGACACATAAAAAAGATTAGATACCGTGACCAAGCTGGACTCATTCCAGGATCACAAGGATGATTCAGTATACACAAATTAATCAATGGGATACACCACATCAACAAAAGAAAAAACAAAAACCACTTGGTCATCACAATAGATGTAGAAAAAGCATTTGATAAATTCAACATCCATTCATGAGAAAAACTCTTACCAAAGTGGGTATAGAGGGAACATATCTCAACATAATAAAAGCTATTCACGACAAACCCACAGTCAACATAACACTCAACAGTAAGAAGCTGAAAGCCTTCCCAGCAAAATCTGCAATAAGACAAAGATACCCACTCTCATCACTTCTATTCAACAGAGTATTAAAGTCCTGTGTGTGTGTGCGTGCACGCACTCCAACACGTCTGATTCTCTGTGGCCCCATTGACTGTGGCTTGCCAGGCTCCTCTGTCCATGGAATTTTCCAGGCAAGAATACTGCAGCAGGTTGCCATTTCCTTCTCCGGAGGATCTTCCCAACCCAGGAATGGAACTTGTGTCTCTTGCATTGGCAGGCGAATTCTTTACCACTGACTCATTTGTGAAGCCAAATAGTATCAGTGGCTTCAAGTAAACATAAAAAATGGAAAGCCTGGGAGAACTTGTCACATTTGAAGAAATGAGAGAAATTCAGTGCAGTATGACTGAAGCTCAGAAGACTTAATGGCACTGGGGGGGAGGGGCGGTTTGGGGACAGAGAGGAAATGAAGTGGTGAGAGCTGAGGGTGGATGTGTTAGCAGGGAACTGAGTCCCTAGGCAGAGAAAACTGGAATTACTCTTTTCCTTAACTTCTCCATGTCCATCTTTTCTATTACCTTTCTCATCTGTTTTACTATTACTGTTCCTCTTTTTCCTCAAATTTTTAATAGTTCAGTCACTTCTTTGAGGGGGGTAGGTCAGACCACACATAACGGGGGATCTTAGTTCCCCCATCAGGGATCAAACCCGTGTCCCTGTCCCCTGCATTTGAAGTGGGAAGTCTTAACCACTGGAGCCCCAGAAGTCCTACAACTATTTTTAGTTAATGACTCTTTCCTCCATTACACTTAATCTGATTCAAAATAATTTCATACTGCACTTCAATACTTATATGTAATCTTTTAATATGAGATAATCAGTATTCACTTAACACATTATACAAAGACCCGAAACTTCATTTTTTAATAAGAAGGAATCTGTACCAATACTCTTGATCCTCCTTTTTCTTGTATACTGACTCTCACATTGTACTCAGCTTGGTTGTGGACTGTCTAGTAAGAGAAGGAGAGGCTCCCTTTTTTCCTTTCCTTTTTCTAGGTCTCTGAGGAAGGTGGATATCAATATGTGTGTGTGCTAAGTCACTTCAGTTGTGTCTGACTCTGCGGCCCCATGGACTGCAGCCTGCCAGGCTCCCGTGTCCATGGGATTCTCCAGGCAAGAATTCTGGAGTGGGTTGCCATGTCCTCCTCCAGGGGGTCTTCCCAACCCAAGCATCTCTTCCCAAACCTGCATCTCCTATACGGCAGGCGGGTTCTTTACCACTAGCGCCACCTGGATATCAATATAAATACTGCCAAGGCCTATCCATACTGGAAAGGCTTCCCTCTCTCCCCTCCCCCTGCTTTTTTTTTTTAACTGGGTCTGAAAATTTGCTTTGGAGTACACAATTTAAATTTATGCCTTGGTACTGCTGCATTTCACACTATCATCACAGAATCTTCCATGGTTGTTTTCGACAGAGCTTAGAGCTACAATCCTCCTCGGTGGAAAAAACAGGTTTGGGCTCCAGACTCTTTCCAGACAAATAAGGCAACTTTCAGAGAGCTTTCTAAGCAGCTGAATCAGAGAGCTGCCACAACACTCCCTTTGAGAGTCCCCAGAGGAAGTTTTCTTGCCAACTTCAGAAACAGCTATGTGTCACCACAAAAGAGAACTTATTCTAAACTAAAAAAGAAAAAAAAAATCCAACTTAGCAGAAATTCCTTGCCCTAATAGAGATTTTATTTTTAAATAATATGTGAAGTAATCATTACTTTTTCTTTGAAAGGCAACCTTAATTTCCAAATAAAAAGGTTGCTTCAAATACCAAGTCTGATGACGTTAATCAAGAAGGGAGGTTTTCATCTACAATAACAAGTTAAAAGATCATTTTTAACACTAATTAGTAAATGAAAGTAAGCATTTAAAATGTAAGAAAAAGCAAAACAAATTACACTTTTATACACCAAGCTGGAAGTGGTTGAGTCCAAAATCCAGGGGCGGGAGGACCTAAATAATTAAAAATAACTCAGACAAGTAACTCACCACAGTACTGCCTGAATAACTCTAAAATTAAAAGTCTTCACTTTGTTTTAAAACTGTGATTCTAACTAAAATGTAAGTCTAGAAAACAGCTGCATCTTCGAGAGCAGTGTCAGATAAAAGTATTAGCTTCCTTATTTAACGGAGGAAAAAAGAACCATGGATTAAAATTGTATGGATTTCTCTTCGAATTTCTCTCCCTTCTTTTCTTATTTTTTTCCTTATCTTCTTTTTTCAACACCATTGATAATTTAAGAAAGTTCTCTGGGTACGGTAACCTGATAAAATTATACATTTATAACAGGAAAATTTAAATAACATTAAAATCTAGACTGATATCTCCTGCTTCCCTGGTGGCTCAGACAGTAAAGCGTCTGCCTGCAATGCAGGAGACCCGGGTTCGATTCCTGGGTCGGGAAGATCCCCTGGAGAAGGAAATGGCAATCCACTCCAGCACTCTTGCCTGGAAAATCCCACGGATGGAGGAGCCTGATAGGCTACAGTCCATGGGGTCGCAAAGAGTCGGACACAACTGAGCGACTGCACTTCACTTCTTCAGACATATCTATGTAGGACTCACAGACTATTTTTAAGTAGAAGGGAACAAAACATAATTTCAGAAAGTACAAATTATTTAAATAGTACCTAAAAGGAAAAAGCATAAATATTCTGCTTTCATACATAAATTGATTTGTGGTTTATCCTTCAATAAAAGCAGATGGCCACCTGATGCAAAGAGGTGACCCACTAGAAAAGACCATGATGCTGAGAAAGATTGAAGGCAAAAGGAGAAGAGGGTGGCAGAGGATGAGATAATTAGATAGCATACTGACTCAATGGACATGAATTTGAGCAATCTCTGTAACCAGCCCATCCTAAAGGAGATAAGTCCTGGGTGTTCACTGGAAGGACTGATGTTGAAGCTGAAACTCCAATACTTTGGCCACCTGATGCAAAGAGCTGACTCATTTGAAAAGACCCCGATGTTGGGAAAGATTGAGGACAGGAGGAGAAGGGGATGACAGGGGATGAGATGGTTGGATGGCATCACCAACTCAATGGACATGAGTTGGGGTAAACTCTGGGAGTTGGTGATGGACAGGGAGGCCTAGTGTGCTAGGCCATGGTTCATGGTTCATACCCCATGGTCCATGGGGTCACAAAGAGTCGGACACGACTGAGTGACTGAACTGAAATGGGAGATAATGAAGGACAGGGAAGCCTGAAGCGCTGCAGTCCATGGGGTCTGAAGGATTGAACAATAACATTTTCATGGATCACACAAGTGGCCACCATAAATGGAGGTAATAATGTTAAACAAGAGTAGAAAAAGTCTGATAGAATTAGAAATCTCCCAAACTACTTTTAAAATGTTCTTTTTCTAACCCATATCTCTAAATCACATTTCAAAAAAAGAAAAGAGAGAGAAATGTGACATCAGGAAGTTTTTTCTTCCTGCAAGTGATCAGAAGCAGGGTATGTGATTTCTTGGTAGTCTGACTTTCAATTACTTTTCAAAACACAGATAATTATTAATCCATAGTAAAGAACTACAAAGCTCCATTATAAAATGAATTTCTAGGTTCCAAAAGTGAAAATATATTAAATTTTAAATGTCACATTTTAACTCCATACTTTCAAGAGGTAAACATATTTAGATTAACTTCCTGATATTCTGAGCAAGAATCAACACAATATGACACTAAAATAAATTAAAATAATTTAGTTTTAAAAGACACACTATTGAGTGTGAAGAAATTGTCACTAGCCTACCACTGGTAAAAGCTGTGAATTGCTATCAACTTTTCTGATGACCATTTGGTAGACCCTACAACAACTTTTAACATATATCTACTCTTAAACACTGGAGAAGGAAATGGCACCCCACTCCAGTACTCTTGCCTGGAAAATCCCATGGACAGAGGAGCCTGGAGGAACATGGAGTCGAGAAGAGTCAGACATGACTGAGCGACTTCACTTTCACTTTTCAGTTTCATGCACTGGAGAAGGAAATGGCAACCCACTCCAGTGTTCTTGCCTGGAGAATCTCAGGGACGGGGAAGCCTGGTGGGCTGCCGTCTCTGGGGTCGCACAGAGTCGGACAAAACTGAACGACTTAGCAGCAGCAGACTCTTAAACACAGGGCTTCCCTGGTGGCTCAGATGGTAAAGAATCTGCCTGCAATTCAAGAGATACAGGTTTGATCCCTGAGTCAGAAAGTTACCCAGGAGAGGGAATGGCTACCCACTCCAGTATTTCTTGCCTGGAAAACTCCATGGACAGAGGAGCCTGGCAGGCTACAGTCCATGAGTCTGGAGATGAGTCAGACATGACTGACAGACATACACACATTCTTAAACATGGCCATTTCCCTTCTAGGAATTTTGTCCTATTAAAATACAAGGTCAAATGCACAAGAGTAAACACATAGTAATGCTTCCAGTAGTAATGTCACTGACAGAGAAAATCTTAAGAAGCAAAATATATACTGATGTGTTAGAAATTTGTAGAATAAGAAACAGAGGCTCGTACTGGTGTAAAGATAAAGGCACACCACATATATATTCTAAACAGACAGTTTCCAAAAGTATAATACCTTCACTTCACTTTATTCCTCAAAGCTGAGATCAAATGTCATTGCCTTGAGGAGGATTTCCTAGAGACCCATCTTCCTTCTACGTGAAGTGACCTCCTATGAACTTTTATACCAAAAGCCCAACATATTTTAGTACTTATAACATCGTAAAGGAAATCAGTCCTGTCTAATCATTGAAAGGACTGATGTTGAAGCTGAAACACCAATACTTTGGCCACCTGATGCAAAGAATCGACTCACTGGAAAAGACCCTGATGCTAAATGAAGAAGAAGAATGAGGGCAGGAGAAGGGGATGACAGAGGATGAGATGGTTGGATGGCATCACCGACTCAATGGACATGAGTTGGGGTAAACTCCAGGAGTTGGTGATGGACAGGGAAGCCTGGCGTCCTGCAGTCCATGGGGTCGCAAAGAGTTGGACACAACTGAGCGACTGAACTGAACACTATGCTTTAATCATTTACAAAGCAGGGACTATGCTTTATATCTGTTTATCTAAATGCCAAGCATAGTGCCTAGGTATTAAAGAAAACCAGAAACTCATTTCCTGGAACTGTTCACTAAAAAACCAAGTAGCAGTGAGTACCAAGCACTCAGACTGTAGTCTCCAAATACCAAGTTTCTTCAAACAAACGCCTGATTCCAGGTCTGGATCAGGACATTTACATGATTCTGGAGTGTCTTATCATTCCAAAAAGCAAAGAAGCAATCAAGGGCAATTAAGGTCATGTCAGGAAAACGTAAGAGCCAACTTGAAGAGTCTTTCACCAGCCAATCTGAGTATCTGTTAGAGAGCAATGGGCTAAAAGAATAAATATTTGTAAATCCACAAATTCATCAAAGGATACTAAAATTAACTTACTCATCATCACTGGAGGATCCTAAGGAACCAATTTGTTAGCTTGAAAACTGATAAACAAGGGGAAAAAAATTGAACATTTTATCCTTCCTTTTTTATTAAACTTCATTTTGGGGTAACAAATAGTTGACAAGGAAAATTTCTCTACTCAAAAATGTTTTAATCATTAAATATGAGAAAGATTTAATTAAAAAAAGAGTATCACCATTTTGTAATTCCTAATGAATTAACAGATCTATACAAATAGCCATCAATGGCCACCAACAGACATTATGCGGCCCTTAATGGAAATACGCAACACAATTTATGAGGTAGCCAAGCCAAAAAACTCAAACCTCTAAATCTAACCACCAGCCTATAGGAAATGCAGGGGCAAGGGAACAAGTTAAATGATATCACAGGTATGCAACTAGTCAAATCAAGACTGAGGGAAATTGTACAGGATAAACAAACTAATTTCTTCAACAAACCTGGACCTTTATAAGGGGCTGTCATGAGGGGGATGGAACTGGCCAAAAGACTACACAGAAGAAGCCTTCTGTTACCTTCTAGTAATTTATTCTGTAACACTCATGATGGGATCTCTGCTTCAATCCTACTCTCATCCACTTCCAAGGGTCTCTGGTTCACTTTCATATACTATTGCTTGAAGCTGGCTATCCCCTGACCTTAGTGCTAAAACGTCCCTTTATTTGTGAAGTTCTGAGATATTCCCTTGAATTGAAAAGACATGGGGCTACACCAGCTTCACTTCCATCTTTCTCATCTCTCCTCCATAAGTTTCATTATTTCCTTCTGAGTTGCGACGACCTGAATTTCTGTTTCAAATCATCTGTGCCTCCTTCCATGCAAGATGGCCTTTTATCCCCACCCAATGCCATATGACTTGCATTGCCTACAACAGTTGGGTTATACTTCCCTGACTGATTTTCACTTTTGCCATATGACTCACCCAACTAAGCCAATCCAACGTGAGTGGAAATGAAATGTATGCCAGGTCTGAACAAATGCTTTCACTGCATGTTTCTACCAGTTCTGTTTCTTTTTCCTTTAGTCAGAAGAAAAGCATGTCCCAAACAAGAGTTTATTCCTTCAGCCTGAATCCTGGAAATGAGATGATTACTGAAGAAGATCCCTAGCCAGGTGCAACTAACATAACCTGAGCAAGAAACAAACCCATATTGCCGTAAACTACTGAGATGTTAAAGTTAGTTGTCAGTGCAGCAAACCTAGCAAAACCTAATACTTGGTAATAAAAGAGATAGACAGGATTTTTAAATATCTACAAAAGATTTTTGTAAAAGTAGTCCGCAACTTCTTTTCCTTTAGAACTTAATTCATTAAAAAAAAAAAAGTCTCAAGAGAAATGAAACATATTTCCACACAAAAACTTGTACATGTATGTTTACAGCAGTATTATTCATAATGTCCCAAAAGTAGAAGCAATCCAAATGTCAATTGATCAATGAGTTAAATAAAATGCTATCTATCCATACAATAGAATTTTATTCAGCAATAAAATGAATTAAGTATGGATGCATGCTACAAATGGTTGAACTTGGAAAACATTTTGCTAAGTCAAAAAAGTCAGTCAAAAAGACCACATATTGTATGATTCCATTTATGCAGATGTATGGAGTTTCTCTGGGGGATGATTAGGGTGATTTAAAACTAATTGTAAAAGGTGGATAGCTCTGTACATATGCTAAAAACGACAGAACTGTACACTTTAATATAAGGGTAAGTTACATGCAATTGTGAATTTTAAGGCTGTTATTTTTAAAAGTCTGTAAGTGGATGTTTTTAAAAAGTTCTATCACTATAAATGAAATAAGTCAATTTTCTGCTCTAAAGCTGTACAAGTTTACTTTGCAAACTAGGAGAACATACTGGAGTAACAACCTGAGTAAAAAGCCCTAAGTACCTAGAAAAGAGTACATAAATAGCATACTTCAGAAAACATTCAGGATACAAGCCTGGAGTAAAAAAGATTTTTAATTGATTCTAAGTGTAACTTAAGATGATATGGATTCAAAAAAACAAGCCTTCAGAAAACAAAGTAACCCAGAAACCTTTGTTCAAGGTCAAAGCAACCAATTACTATGAACTGTTCTCTACACAGGTACAGTCAAATTGTTCTTCACTTTGGAAAAATATAAATCAGTCAATAAATAGTCAGTGAGCACAGTGGGCCGTTAAGATACATAAGGGTTATCTCTCAGTCATTTGCAAATCCTCAAATTTGGAAATAAAATCGTGGCACCTAATTTTGCCTATACAGTGAAGTAAAGTAACCATAACAAAGTTAGGCGATTGTTGGGAAGAAAAGCAGAAAGTCGTTACATCTTCTGAGTAAAGTGGTCATATCTGGAAGTGAGTGACTCACTCCTACACATAAGGCTCCTAATCTTGTGCCTAAACATAATTATAAAAATTACTAGCTCCTGGGCCTTCAAGGTCTCAAACAACTGAAACAAATAATACAAGAATGACATCTCTGCATACAGAGTATGAGGATAGGAAGAGGGACGGATACACACACAGAACAACCACACCTTCTTCCTTTTCTCAACAACTTTACAAACTAGTCCAGGAAACTAGACAATCAAGCAATGGTGCTGTCACGGAGTCTGACAATAATTTAAAACAAAATCGTACCCGTTTTGTGCCAGGCCCATACTAGGCATATTACATCAACACTAGCTAATTTAATTTCTGACAAGCCCATAGGAGGGGGCTTGTCTAGACCGCAAAGTATCTGACCTCAGATCACACAGAGTCAGGCTGATGAGGTCAGAATCCAAGCCGCACCATTCAGCATGAAATCCTCACTTTTAATCGTTAAGCCACACTGCTTACTGACCTTTAAAAATACACTATCAGCACTGGGGTTAGAAGGCACACTGTGGGGACCTCTCTGGGGGTCCAGTGGCTAAGACTCTGGGCTCCCGCTACAGGGGGCCTGGGTTCAATCCCGGGTCAAGGACCTAGATCCCGAATGCCATAACTGAGAGCCAGAATAGGCAAGTAAATAAATGTTTTCTAAAACATAAAATACATCTTTAAAAAAAGAGAGCACAATGTGAGGAGAGAGAGACAGAACGAGTGATATGGTCTTCATGATGAGAACATCACAAGCACATACTACAGAAGCAGCAGAATTGAGAAGAGTCCGACACTGGCAGTTATACCTCAAATAAGTAAATGAAACGACTCTGAAAATGTATCAAGTCACTAATCTAATAAAAACAGAAAGGAGACTGAGGGCAGTAGTTTCCAAATGGGGCCAACCACGTCTGGGTAAGAGATGGCTTATCAGCATCACAGTCATGACCATACCTCTGCCTTTAATCTCTCATACACAAGAAGCAGGGGGCTTCTGAGAGCTTCAAGTATTTGAAACAATTCCCTTATCTGATAAGCATTAAAATTAGTTTTAACCTATAGCAAATCTTTTACTTCTAGGATTTCTGCTTACAAAATCAAATTCCTTATGATTATACAGTGGAAGTGGGCAATACATTTAAGGGACTAGACCTGATAGATAAGAGTGCCTGATAAACTATGGAATGAGGTTCGTGACATTGTACAGGAGACAGGGATCAAGACCCTCCCCATGGAAAAGAAATGCAAAAAAGCAAAATGGCTGTCTGGGGAGGCCTTACAAATAGCTGTGAAGAGAGGCGAAATGCAAAGGAGAAAAGGAAAGATATAAGCATCTGAATGCAGAGTTCCAAAGAATTGCAAGAAGAGATAAGAAAGCCTTCTTCAGCGATCAATGCAAAGAAATAGAGGGAAAGAACAGAATGGGAAAGACTAGAGATCTCTTTAAGAAAATTAGAGATACCAAGGGAACATTTCATGCAAAGATGGGCTTGATAAAGGACAGAAATGGTATGGACCTAACAGAAGCAGAAGATATTAAGAAGAGGTGGCAAGAATAAACGGAAGAACTGTACAAAAAAGATCTTCACAACCCAGATAATCATGATGATGTGATCACTAATCTAGAGCCAGACATCTTGGAAAGTGAAGTCAAGTGGGCTTTAGAAATCATCACTACACACAAAGCTAGTGGAGGTGATGGAATTCCAGTTGAGCTGTTTCAAATCCTGAAAGATGATGCTGTGAAAGTGCTGCACTCAATATGCCAGCAAATTTGGACAACTCAGCAGTGGCCACAGGACTGGAAAAGGTCAGTTTTCACTCCAATCCCAAAGAAAGGCAATGCCAAAGAATGCTCAAACTACCACACAGTTGCACTCATCTCACATGCTAGTAAACTAATGCTCAAAATTCTCCAAGCCAGGCTTCAGCAATACATGAACCGTGAACTCCCTGATGTTCAAGGTGGTTTTAGAAAAGGCAGAGGAACCAGAGATCAAATTGCCAACATCCGCTGGATCATGGAAAAAGCAAGAGAGTTCCAGAAAAACATCTATTTCTGCTTTATTGACTATGCCAAAGCCTTGGACTGTGTGGATCACAATAAACTGTGGAAAATTCTGAAAGAGATGGGAATACCAGACCACCTGACCTGCCTCTTGAGAAACCTATATGCAGGTCAGGAAGCACCAGTTAGAACTGGACATGGAACAACAGACTGGATCCAAATAGGAAAAGGAGTGTGTCAAGGCTGTATATTGTCACCCTGCTTATTTAACTTGTATGCAGAGTACATCATGAGAAACGCTGGACTGGAAGAAACACAAGCTGGAATCAAGATTGCCGGAAGAAATCTCAATCACCATAAACACAGGGCAATGTCCTGGGGTGTTACTGAAGTTAAAAGTGTGGGACTGCCTGACTCAACAAACAAACTGCTACGCTTATTTGAACACTTTGTCTGCACCTCACAATTTTCACATCCTCCCTGGCTAAAAATTTTAAATTATTATAAAAAAGCACGCTTCAATTCTTTGATTAATTAATAATGCCTTATAACAAAATAGACATTTTATATAAAAAAGGTGAGACATTGATTCATTAAAATAAAGATTAAGCATATCAAAGAAAATCCCTAGTTAACAGTAGAGAACTAGATAACTTCAAATCATTCATTAGAGATCCTAAGAAACAAGAAATGTGTCATATATTGACAATTATTCAAAACCTGTAATTGTTTTAGTTCAAAAATGAAGCATTGGCACAATATGATTTCTTAATAGCATTCACATTAAAATAATAAGTATTAAGTGCATATAACTATGAGCAATAAAGTGATAAACACACAAAAAAAGCCCACACAACAACACACTCCTGGAAAAAGGAGTTACCAACCTATTACCTGAATAAAACAAATAAAGAGACATAGTATTATTCAAATTCTTTAAAAGTCTTAAATTATTAATTTTTAAGCTTTAATCCACAAAAGTCAGATAACAAACTTAACTTTTCTAAAACTTATAGGCAAAACTGACTGAAGACCGATGTTAACTGTGCTTTGATTTTTAAGTTAAAAAACCATATATCACATTCAGCTCTTTCTCCTTATACTTACTCTTAAAAGGTACTAAATCTAAGATTCTTTACACGGTTAAAAAAAAAAGTATCACAATTTTAGTATTTATAATCTAGCCAAATTGGCCATTTAATAATTTTTTTAATATGAGTAAGTAAAACTAAAATACAACTTCTAAGGAAATGTTTTTCTTCCCATGTTAAAATAACATGCCAATGGTTGCCAAGGACATATACTTTATGAACATTCATCTCCACAGATTCCAATTATGAAATGTGTTGCAATAAAATGGAATGCATGGAAAACACTTAAGGTGAGAATTATTTTTACAAATCTTGCCAATTTGGGAGTATTATACCTTCTATCTCCTTACTTTGACATAAAATGACCTCTAAAACATCACGAGCAGCTCATCATCCACTTACTATTGAAGCTGAAGCTTGTTTCCCCTCACTCTGTACTCAGTGAATATTCAACAGCTATTTTTATCAATAGGCTAGAGATTAAAAAAAAAAAGCTAGGTCTTTAATCTTCCTTCACCCACAACTGCGAATATAATAAATTGTTTTCTCAATTCATCTTTCTTGTGGTTAAAGGAGAGAGAATCAATACCTGGGGATAAGAAGATCAAACTTCTGACTCCAAAATCTACAATATAATATTTCAGAAATATGAGATGCATAGCTCTAAGCAGCAATAACAATTATAAAAGTAGACAGAATAATAGCTAATAACTATTGAAGTTTTTTGTACAACATATCACGTAAAGTGAGTCTGTGTTAGTTGCTCAGTCATATTCGACTCTCTGAGATCCCCTGGACTTGTGGCCACAGGACTGGAAAAGGTCAGTTTTCACTCCAATCCCAAAGAAAGGCAATGCCAAAGAATGCTTAAACTACCACACAATTGCACTCATCTCACATGCTAGTAAACTAATGCTCAAAATTCTCCAAGCCAGGCTTCAGCAATATGTGAACTGTGAACTTTCTGATGTTCAAGGTGGTTTTAGAAAAGGCAGAGGAACCAGAGATCAAATTGCCAACATCCGCTGGATCATGGAAAAAGAGAGCTCCAGAAAAACATCTATTTCTGCTTTATGGACTATGCCAAAGCCTTGGACTGTGTGGATCACAATAAACTGTGGAAAATTCTGAAAGAGATGGGAATACCAGACCACCTTACCTGCCTCTTGAGAAACCTATATGCAGGTCAGGAAGCAACAGTTAGAACTGGACAAGGAACAACAGACTGGTTCCAAATAGGAAAAGGAGTACATCAAGGCTGTAACAGTTAGAACTGGACAAGGAACAACAGACTGGTTCCAAATAGGAAAAGGAGTACGTCAAGGCTGTATATTGTCACCCTGCTTATTTAACTTCTATGCAGAGTACATCATGAGAAACGCTGGACTGGAAGAAACACAAGCTGGAATCAAGATTGCCGGGAGAAATATCAATCACCTCAGATATGCAGATGACACCACCCTTCTGGCAGAAAGTGAAGAGGAACTAAAAAGCCTCTTGATGAAAGTGAAAGAGGAGAGTGAAAAACTCGGCTTAAAGCTCAGCATTCAGAAAACGAAGATCATGGCATCCGGTCCCATCACTCCATGGGAAATAGATGGGGAAACAATGGAAACAGTGTCAGACTTAATTTTGGGGGCTCCAAAATCACTGCAGATGGTGACTGCAGCCATGAAATTAAAAGATGCTTACTCCTTGGAAGAAAAGTTATGACCAACCTAGATAGCATATTCAAAAGCAGAGACATTACTTTGCCGACTAAGGTCCGTCTAGTCAAGGCTATGGTTTTTCCAGTGGTCATGTACGGATGTGAGAGTTGGACTGTGAAGAAGGCTGAGTGCAGAAGAATTGATGCTTTTGAACTGTGGTGTTGGAGAAGATTCTTGAGAGTCCCTTGGACTGCAAGGAGATCCAACCAGTCCATTCTGAAGGAGATCAACCCTGGGATTTCTTTGGAAGGAATGATGCTAAAGCTGAAACTCCAGTACTTTGGCCACCTCATGTGAAGAGCTGACTCATTGGAAAAGACTCTGATGCTGGGAGGGATTGGGAGCAGGAGGAGAAGGTGACGACCGAGGATGAGATGGCTGGATGGCATCACTGACTCGACGGATGTGAGTCTGAGTGAACTCCGGGAGTTGGTGATGGACAGGGAGGCCTGGCGTGCTGCGATTCATGGGGTCGCAAAGAGTCGGACACGACTGAGTGACTGAACTGAACCAATAGCTAACTAGGCTCCTCTGTCTAAGGAATTCTCCAGGCAAGAATACTGGAATGGGTTGCCATTCCCTTCTCTACGGCATCTTCCTGGCCCAGGGATCAAAACCAAGTCTCGCGCTCTGAGGGCAAATTCTTTACCTTCTGAGCCACCAGGGAAGCTCATCTGTCTAAATACTTTAACATAATCAACTCATTCCAGCCTTACTTTCCTTTTTCTAAAGTCATATAATTAACATTATCCTCCTTTATTTTTTTTAAAGCACTTCCACATTTTTCTCTAACTCCCATCTGCAGGGTCTTGAAATACTGAAACCAAAAAAGCTATCCTAACTGCCTAAATTTCAATTGGCTCCTTTGCTGTTGTTCGGTCACTAAGTCATGTCCCACTCCCTGCAACCCCATGGACTGCAGCACGTTAGGCTTCACTGTCCTTCACTACCTCTTGGAGTTTGTTCAAAGTCATGTCCATTAAGCGGCGATGCCATCCAACCATCTCATCCTCTGTCGCCCCCCTCTCCTCTTGCCCTCAATCACTCCTTTGGAAAGAAAATGGGAAAAGAGACTATTTCAGCAGAGTTGCATCCTGCAATTTAGCAAACGGTAACAGTCTAAGATGATAGTACCAAACGCGAACTCGTGAAAGATTTTCCCATCTCCACCTCGGCCCCCCTACCATCGCTCTCCTCTCCCAATTCCCAGGGTCTCCGGAGACCAGAGCCCACCACCTTCCTGCTGCAGCCCAAGCCCCTCAGGCCTCAACTTTCCCACTTGACCATAAGGCTCAAGACCGAGTTTGGGGACAAAAGAATAAGGTGCTGAAAGGCATCAGTCACTCTTGAAATTCCCAACTTGCTGGGGAGGTTTAAAAAAAAAAAAAAAACCCGAGGGAACAGGAGGCTCTACTTCTAAGAAGTGGCAGAGACCAGGCCAGCAGGGTTGGGATAAAGTTCAGTTCTGTTCAGTCGCTCAGTCGTGTCCAACTGTTCGCGACCCCATGAATCGCAGCACGCCAGGCCTCCCTGTCCATCACCAACTCCCGGAGTTCACTCAGACTCACATCCATCAAGTCAGTGATGCCATCCAGGCATCTCATCCTCGGTCGTCCCCTTCTCCTCCTGCCCCCAATCCCTCCCAGCATCAGAGTCTTTTCCAACGAGTCAACTCTTCACATGAGGTGGCCAAAGTACTGGAGCTTCAGCTTTAGCATCATTCCTTCCAAAGAAATCCCAGGGATAAAGTGAAGTGAAGTGAAGTCGCTCAGTCATGTCTGACTCTTTGCGACCCCGTGGACTGTAGCCTACCAGGCTCCTCCATCCATGGGATTCTCCAGGCAAGAATGCTGGAGCAGGTTGCCATTTCCTTCTCCAGGGGGGTCTTCCCGACCCAGGGATCGAACCTGGGTCTCCCACACTGGAGGCAGACGCTTTAACCTCTGAGCCACCAGGGAAGCCACCAGGGAAGGGGTGAAGTAGAAGACACCAAACCTACAAGCGGCGAAATAAGGGGTAGAGAGTGGCAGAGCGGAGGCCCCGAGCAAGTCCCAAGAGTCACAGCAAGAAGCTGCCCGCCTGCTTAAAACTCAGGGGAGGCGGGCAGCAAGTCATTAATAATCAAAGATTTTGGAGGAAAAATATTTTTATAATATGGGATTGATAACGGAAAAACAATTTAAGCGATCTCTTGTGTGAAACTTTGGGGAGACAATGGACTAAATGACCTCAACGATCTATAGTGGATCTCACAACATCTGATTCTTTGCCTAACCAATGAAATACGTCTACCCCAGAAATATGCCTACTCCACCCTCACTCCAGTGTCTTCCTCCTTTCAAATCTCACACTCACAGCCTACCAGCTGTTTTTCATTACCACCGGGATTAAAGGAAACCAACTGTATTAAAATATAGTTATCAAAACAGTACAAGAAAATGTGATTTGATAACACTGTGTGTGCTTTTTTAATCAACTCAGTAAATAATAAGTGGAAACAGTGGATACAGTGTCAGACTTTATTTGGGGGGGCTCCAAAATCACTGCAGATGGTGACTGTAGCCATGAAATTAAAAGATGCTTGCTCCTTGGAAGAAGGTGATGACCAACCTAGATAGCATATTAAAAAGCAGACATTACTTTGCCAACAAAGGTCCACCTAGTCAAAGTTATAGTTTTGCCAGTAGTCATGTATGGATGCGAGAGTTGGACTATAAAGAAAGCGGAGCACCAAAGAATTGATACTTTTGAACTGTGGTGTTGGAGAAGACTCTTGAGAGTCCCTTGGACTGCAAGGAGACCCAACCAGTCCATCCTAAAGGAAATCAGTCCTAAATATTCATTGGAAGGACTGATGCTGAAGCTGAAACTCCAATACTTGGACCACCTGATGCAAAGAGCTGACTGATTTGAAAAGACACTGATGCTGGGAAAGATTGAAGGCAGGAGGAGAAGGGGATGACAGAGGATGAGATGGTTGGATCGCATCACCAACTCTATGGACATGAGTTTGAGTAAGCTCCGGGAGCTGGTGATGGACAGGGAGGCCTGGCGTGCTGCAGTCCACAGGGTCGCAAAGAGTTGGACATGACTGAGAGACTGAACTGAACATAGCAGACCTACCATAGTTTCAAGGTAATGATGTGTGGTAAGTAACATTTCAAGATACCTGCAAAAATGTAATATGATATGAAAATACCTGTGATTTCTATCCACGAAAAGTTAAAAGTGGTACAAATAATACTGTAGTTTGTTTCATATCAGTACATTCATAGCTGAAGTTTATGCTAACCTTCAGGAAAACATTAGTCGAAAAAAGGTTATTTTTCACCTTTTAAATTCATTGCCTCCTGAACTCTATTCAAAAACCTAATTTGTGAACCTCAAATTAAACCTCTGATCATTTTCTCTCCACGTTAATATAATAGCCTTGGGATGGATCACCCTGCCTCTAATATTTCATCAAATCTATCCTTCACCCTGATGAAGGATCACAAAGGTTCATCTGAAAACAATACTCCCCTGCTTAAAATCTCTGGAAGGGTTCCTCGCGGCCCATAGGACTGTATGGCCTTGACAGATGCGCTCCCCAGGCTCTGTTTCTCTAAAACAGTACTTCGATGAGTTTCCCAGCATTACGCTGAACTTTCTGCCATGTTCTCTTTTCTACATGATTCTACTGAAGTGTGGGTGTGTGAAGGTCGCTCAGTCATGTCCAGCTCTTTGCGACCCCATGGACTGTACAGTCCAGGGAATTCTCCAGGCCAGAATACTGCAGTGGGTAGCCTTTCCCTTCTCCAGGGGATCTTCCCAACCCAGGGGTCGAACCCAGGTCTCCCGCATTGCAGGCGGATTCTTTACCAGCTGAGCCACAGGGAAGCCTGTCATCCTCCAAAGCATCAGTGTCCTTTCCCCCAAACAGACCAATCTCTTCCTGGCCTATGAACTTCAAAATCAGTAAAGAGTTTTGCCTGGCACATTATCCTGGGCTGTGGCTATCTATCTGCACATATTCCTTTTCCCATACATGACAGTGTATCTTCCCCCAGATTCAGTGTTCCCCCTACTGCAAAAAGTGGTCTTGAGTATTTCTGAATTTTTCCAAACTAAAAATAGTATCTCATATCTCGATTATAAAGTTCAGTTTACAAAGGGATTTCTTAGTGTCCTTGTTTAAGTCTCTTAATAACCTTACAAAGACAAGCAGTCTAAAGGATTACCTTAATAACACTATAAAAATAAGCATTCTAAAGCTTTACCTTTGTTTTGTAGATGAGGAAACAGAAGTCCAGTGAGATAAAATGATTAGACCTGAGCAAGTCAGTTTAACAAGCTAAAGCTGGGATTATAAAATCCAGGCTCCTTTAGTTCACACTTACTGTGAACTAAAACCAGTGTACCAGGCCCAAGATAGGTGCATAAAAAGCATGAGAGTGCTTCTTTATCAAGGTGGATGAAACTGGAGCAGATTATACAGAGTGAAGTAAGCCAGAAAGAAAAACACCAATACAGTTTACTAACACATATATATGGAATTTAGAAAGATGGTAACGATAACCTAAATGCGAGACAGCAAAAGAGACACAGATATATAGAACAGTCTTTTGGACTCTGTGGGAGAAGGCGAGGGTGGGATGATTTGGGAGAACAGCAATGAAACATGTATATTATCATATGTGAAATGAATCACCAGTCCAGTTTCGGTGCATGAGACAGGGTGCTCGGGGCTGGTGCACTGGGATGACCCAGAGGGATAGGACGGGGAGGAAGGTGGGAGGGGGGTTCAGGATGGGGAACATCTGTATACCAATGGCTGATTCATGTCAATGTATGGCAAAACCACTACAATATTGTAAAGTAATTAGCCTCCATTAAAATAAATACATTTATATTAAAAAAAAAAACTATTCAACATGGTACCAATATGACCCTATAAGCAACAGCTTTTTTTTAATACAGTAGTACAAGTCCTTTGCTGTACACCTGAAACTATCACAATGTTGTTAGCCAACTATGCTCCAATATAAAATAAAAAAATTTTTAAAGTATAAGTCCTATAATAAAATTATAACATAAAGCTAAACATTCACTAATGTTTAAAAATATAACCAGTTTTCTCTTTTAGAGTTTTTAACTACATTATTCCTATTATTCTAGACCTCTGAAATAAAAGTTTCTTATAAATACTAGTTAAATACTACACAACTAACTAGGGGTTATTACTTCCATCACTAGAAAGAGAAACTAAAGGAATAGCTTAATATTTTAAGAATGTTCCAATTTAAAACTGTCAGATAAGAATTCTCGACATTTGTTACCTGCTAATTCGTATTTATTTTTTCAATGCAATTTTCACATGTTATAACATGGGCAAGTATTTTGGTTCCTAATAGTTCTCTCTTTTGAAATTTCAGGCTTATAGAATATTGAGTTTTCAAGAGGATGCTGCATGAACAATAAAGAACAAAATTCAATTCAATGAAACAAACATTTATTCTTATATGTAAGGCTGGTAATGCAGGATGAGATGTGGAAGACATCAATTCCTGCTTTCAAGAAGCTTACTAGGAAGGATGACAACCATAAAAATATCTACAATTTTTAAAATATGATGTTTATATGCTGTAAATGGTACATATTACACTCCTTAGGTAAACCTTCACATAAGCCGTTGGAGCAAAAAAAAAAAAAATTAAACATCCAAAATATCCTTATTTGGAATGAAAAATATACTGTATATACTACACAAGAGTGGATATTACATAGTGGTGGAAATCTATGAACTATAGTCACAAGTAACAATAGGTAAGTCTCAAAAACAGGATACAGTAAGAGAGGAAAGTGTTAGGGAAGGAGAGAAGGAAGAGCGCAGAGGATCTGGAAAAAAAGGAAAGATGAAGAGCTTCAAGTGATTTTTAGCAAGGAGTACATGCTTTCTTAGAACCAGGAATAATTTTTTTTTTTTAAAGGATGGTGGTGGTAATTACATAAAGGAATTTCAAGCTAAGGTAAGGAGAGGGAAGGAGGCAAGCCCTGGTGGAAGGCTAGAGCTAGCTTGGTGTTGGATATTTCCCTTTCCCCTGTTCGGTTAGGTTCAGGTGAAATAGTTTCTCCTGAGGGTATAAACTGTTAAAAAGAGTATTTCAAAGAGTATTTGGTGTATTTCAAAATGGTTTCTTTTTCCTTCCCCTGCCGACTTCCAGCAGGGAGGAACTTTTCTCCCACATTAACTGTGACGATCGGATTCTCCTGCAGCTTTTAACTCTCAGAGCTGTCGGCTTTTCTACGCTAGCATTGATCCTTGCAGAGGTTTCCACTCTGGTGAGTTTTAATTCTCTGTACTGCCTCTCTCTCCAATTTGGGAGGACGTTTATGACCTCATTTCTCTGAAGCATATAAAAAGAGCTGTTAATTTTTTCAGTTTGCCCAGCTTTTTACTTGTTAGAACAGAGTGGCAACTCCTAAGCTCCTCCTTACATGCCAGACTGGAAACCAGATATTCTGAGTTTTGTGATATGTTTTTAATTAATGGTTTTTTAACAAGTGCTTTGTATATTAAGAATGTTAACCTTTAGTTTTACGAATGTTTTTCCCCAATTTGTCATTTGTCTTGAAATTTTGTTTATATTGTTTCTGACGACATAGGAGTTTTAAATTCTTATGCAATCAAATCTTATGAAATTTGCCCTTTTGGTTTCTGATTTTATGGCACGCATTGACAGGCCTTTTCATTATCAAGATTACATTACCTTCAGGTGTTATCTTTTTATACTTTAATGGTACTTTTGGATTTTACATTTACAGTTCTTATCCATCAAGAATTACTTTTTCTTCAGATTTTATTAAATGGCTAGCTGGCTGTCACAAAATCATTTACTAAATTTTACATCATGTCCCAACTGATGTAAAATTCTACTTTCATCTTAAATACCTATATACAACTCTTATTCAAGACTTGATTCTCAGTAAACAAAAACCCAGCAATAGAGATAGGCCTCGTAAGGAAGTGGACAGCTGGAGACAAGTGATAAAAGAAGATTAACTTTACATTGTTCACCCTTTCGAATTTTATTCCATGTGCTTCGAGCCACCACTCAAAATTATCAACAAAAATTGTTTAACGTTCTGCTTAGTGGACATAATAGAATTACCAAATATTTCAGTTCTCTGTAAATTACATCATAACAACCCAATATGTACCTGAGCAATACCTGAAATCATAGATCTACCTTGATTTCAAACCTGGGAACTATGATTTAAATGAACAGCTGAAATACATCTAAACCCTTCATCACTGCAACTAATGCTACCACCTCAAATGTGTAACAGCCTCAGATATCTGCATTCCCTAGACCCAGACATTCCCTAGACCCAGCCACTGGCAGATGCATTTTGCTTTCTTCATCAAATGTTGGCTAGTAACTATCAAATACTTAATTCAGAATCTAATCTTTCTGTTCTAATGCAATCCAATTATGGCATTTTCAATATTATTTCTTTATAATTTGATTCAGATGCCAAAACTGGCCTGTTGTAGCCATAATACCATAAAGCAAACTGGCTAACACATAAAAAAATTCATTTAGCTGCAGATGGAAAAACAGCAGATTTTTGTCTTTTAAGTTATTCTCTTTTAGATCCTCATGTCATTTTCTAAACAACTATTAAAGGTAGACTATACTTTTAATAAACTATAAAAGGTAGTGATTTTACCCTTTCTATACATAAAAATATTTTCAAGCACTTGAAAATACTCCTCCAACAGAAATGGGAAGGTGACCTAGTATTCAGTTTCATTAGTATACTCATTAATTATATAGATTAGATATTATCTCTGTACTCTGTAATTCTCTTACTACCTGCTCTCCGAGGTACCTTCCCACTCTTTTTTCCCCTATAAATCAGCTACTTTAACATGTAGGAGACACATATTCCACATATCTCCCAGGAACTGGAAGAAAAATCAATTCTTTTTAATAGTCTAATTACCCTTACTCTTTAAAACCCCTTGCATTTGATTACCATAATATTATCCTCACTTAACAGGAAACATAGATACACTTGCCAAACATCACAGGAATGGCAATTAGAAATAGGTCTCCTGATAGAATGTCCTTTGCCCTAAATATGCTGCATCCCACCATGATTAAACACAACACCCAAAGAAAAGCAGAACACAGTGAAGGAAGCACTCAAATGAATATTAACAATATGCTTTTTAAAAAGCAATTAAGTTTAGTATTTAAAGAAACAATTTTCCATCTTCTAAACAAGAAATGGTCTCAAGTATGCCAAGAGACCACCCTTTAAAAGGCAACAGGTCATGTATTTCCTTTTCTCCCACGTCTCCGAGCCTTGCCTTACACCATGAAGCACTAATCTAATGGCCATCTATTACCAGATCTCAACTATCAAGGCACAGCCCAGTACACCCACTACTAAAATCTGGGTTCTTCTCATGTAAGGCAACTCCTCAGATGAAATTACAGTCTGTTTAGACTAAGAATTCTCAACCAAATCAGGCTTGATGTTCCCCTTTCATAAAATATTTTCCAGCTTCTGCTTTAGCACCCAGAAATGAAATTAAAAACAATCTCCCTACAGACTTCAAACAAACCCATGTATCTATCCTAAATAAAATATAGATGGAAAAGTGAAATGAAAATCATTTAAAGTAAGGTATGTGTTTCAGCATGTTAATCGTGAAACAAAACTGAACTAGAAAACATACAAGAGTAACTACCAGCTAACCATGACAGCTATGAATACAAAGTACTTTGTGACACAATTTTCCAAAACTGCAAACAACTGATCAAAACAAATCTTTCTTTCACAAGTTGCATATAGAAACAGACACTGGAAAATTCAGTAGCGGTTAAAACCATGCGTTATACATAAAACAGAGGTTCTAGGTTCAGATAAGCACAAACATTACACAAATGTCAGGCAGTGTGTTCTTAAACCTTGCAAAACATGGGAACATTCTTTGTTTAGAACAGCCTGTGCACCTTCAAAGAGTATATACCATCCCTGGCTCTCACCCATCAAATGCTAGTGGTTAGCCTTAATCATTCCAACAATCCCCAAAAAATACCTCCCAACCTCCCCGCGGAGGGAGCCTCCATCTGGACCCACTGCCTTAAACACATTTCGACTCTCAAAGTATAACGTAAAGAACACTCGGGAAATATGAGTTCCCGTTCTATCCCCTCTAAGTTATGTGGTCGCTGACACTGAGTTCTCTAAGCCTCAGTTTCCAGTGTGCTAAACAGGAATAAACATTCACCTAGGCTCTGAGTTGTGAAAGTTTTAAAAAACATTATTTGGACTTTTACTGGGTAATTACTTTATCCTAGAGAATAGGGAAACACAAATAACTAATATACCACACCTGCCCTTAAACATTTGACCACTCAGTAGGTCAGACCTAGGTGAAACACAACCACAATATAAAGCAGAATGACAGGCATTAAACAGAAATTCAAGTAATTAATTATGGGGGCCTGGAGAAAATGAATAACTATGAAAATCAGAACATCAAGTCCAGGCATAGGCATGGAGCATGAAAACATAGCTTGGTTCAGAGAAGAACGGTAAGGGAAAAAATACATTAGAGACTGGAAGGGCAGGAAAAATTAACAATGTAAAAACATTTAGAATCAGTTCATGGAGGAATCTGAATGCCATTCAAATACTTTGAGTTTTATTGGGCAAGAGAACTTTTTAGAAAACTGGTGTTTATGTGGCACACCTGATTTTCAAATAATGCTGAATAATGGCCAAAAATGATTCCAGACAAATGCAAATTTTCATCATTGAGATCCCTGAAATTAATATATACGTTCTTAAAATGCATAAATAAGCAAAAAGAGCCTCAGTTCAGTTCAGTCACATCCAACTCTTTGCAACCCAAGAGTACAAAGCCTACCCAAGAGTAAAAAGGAGTTTCCGATTTCATTCCTTGCATAACAAAAACATTACTAATGTACTGAACCTGGGACCTTAAAAAAACTCAGGATAATCTCCTATTCGTTTTTTATTTTCTCTCAAACAAGTGGCACAATTTTATAAAATGTATTTAGCGTACTTCATGTCACTCTTGGAAGGCAAGAGGTAAACTGCAGTATTACTGACCTCTTTTTACTACAGGGAAACTGAGGAACAAAAAGAATAAATTACAGTATGGTCACAAAATAAACTATTTCCTGGACCTTTTAATCAAAGGCTTGAAGCCCATGTTTCATCCTTTATTCTTCGTACCATCTGAACACTAGAATTATCTTTTATTACCATCTTAACAGGAAAAAAAAAAGATGCGAATTAAATTTCAAGATCACTTCCTCGATTCGGTATTGCCACCAAAAATATCAGAGTTTAAATTCTACCTCCTGAAATTAAGATACCTGCAAGGTGCGAGCAATAACCCAACTTCCCAAAAAACAGACAGCTATAAATAGTAAGACAGGTCAGGAATCCTAAGCCCAACTTTTACTCTGAATATCTGGCAGGTCAGAGGTGTGTTTGTAATACAGGCTTTGCGGATGTTGTGATGGGACGATGTCGTAAGAGGCCCAGAACAGTGGTATCTACACACTGACTACTGCAAACTTGAAATCCAAGGCTTTCCTCCTCTGCCCCTCCCTGCATTGCACCACAAACCAGGAGACTCCTGACAGGCCTGTACAACGATTCTCCCGACCTCTGCCTGAAAATGCGGTACTTTGATGATGTCCAGGGCCTCGGTGAACAGTGAGAACACCGATGTAGCTAAACGCATCTCCAAATTTCTCCTCTCCAGAATCTAGGGCCTGGTCCAAGAGGATTCCGTCAGACAGAATTTCCACGACTATCTTGTTTTTCACACAGATATCAACAACCCTCACCCCCAAGTCCCCTTCCTCAGCCTCTCCCCACCCTCTCCCCTCTACGCCTCGTGGACGTTCTGGACAAAGGAGGCAGAGCAGGGAGGTTAGAGCCAAGGATCCAGGCCGCAAGGCCGTCCGGCGCGGGCAGGGGTCCCGGCAGCCCAGCCCCCGGAGCCGGGCAGCCCAGACTTGGCCTCGGCCAACGCGCCGCCGCCGCCTATCAGCGGAGCGTAGGGGCGGGGCTGGCTGGCTCCGCGGCGGCTCCGCAGGCGGGCGGGGAAGGGTGGGGGGGACCGACCGCCGCGCAGCTCCGGCCGCCGCGCGCAGACACCGGGCCCGGCTCCCGAGGGCGCCAGCGCGGCCCCGGGGAGTGCGAGGAGCCGGAGGGCGCGCGGCCTGCCGTTGGCCGCCTGGTCCGCCACCCTCGGGACCCACCCGCCCCCGACGTGGGGTCCAAGCCCCCGGGAAGATGGTGTCCTGGATCATCTCCAGAGCCGTGGTGTAAGTGTCGCTCACGGCGCCCCTCCGCCCCCACGCGAGGCCCGGGAGGCCGGGGGTGGCGGCAGGGGCCGGGAGGAGAAGGGAAGGCCCGGGCCTGGGCGGGGTGGGCTGGCCCGGCCTCGGGCCTGCCCGGGGTCTGGGAGCCCTCGGCCTCCTCACCCTAGTCCACGTCGCTGCGGGGCTCCCTGCGTCGGCCGAGGGCCCGGCTGCTGCGGTGCGGCCGGACTGCGTGCGGCTCGTCGGCCCTGCTCCCGCGGCGCTGGGTGGGCAGGCGCGCAGGGCAGGCGGCGCGCGCTCCCTGCTCCCTCTCCCCGCGCTGCGCGGCACCGCCCTGCGGGCCCGGGAGCGGCGCGCCTCGCGGCGGCGCCCTGCGCAGGCTCCGCAGAAGCTAAGCGCGGGAGGCTCGGCGATCCTCCTGAGGATTTCGTGGCAGCGCCGAGCCTTTGTATCGTGCGTTGCGGGTCTCCCAGGGCCGCTGATTGCCTCTCGGTCACGTGTGGTAGGAGGAGAGATTTGTCTAAAAATCCGAGACCGCTCCCAGCTCAGATCCCTAGGAAGGGTCTCAGTTGCCCCGAGATTTACAGCTTATCGAGAAAGGAGCTCATTATTGAATGGTGACACTCGCCTGCTCGAACGGATCCCAGAATTTGGCCCTGTCGTGGTGGATATATTTGCAAAGGGATTGAGAGATTGCAGGTGCCTGTTGCCTTTGTTCAGATTATCCATTCATTTCATTGTGCTTTTAGCACTAAGTTACAGGCCCATAAGAAAAAAATCCGTTGAGTTGTGGGGTTTACTCTGTAAAGGTTGGACTACAATTTAAACTGATTTCCTCCAATCCTTCCTGACTTAACCCCCACCTGGAACACGGGAAGTCACGAAGTAAACAGCAGTGACGTAGTTATAGCCAGGGGCCCATGTATTCATTAATCATGATCTCTGTAGGAGTATTATCTCTGTATCTTTCTGAAATGTTTTCAGGTGGCAGGCCTCTCCGATTAGCTTTATAATGTGGAAAAAAAGAACATTGCCAGATTGCTCATTTATTTCTCAGTCAGAATTAGCTAATTTTTCTGTTGTTTTGTGTTTTGGTTTCTTTTGGGTTTGTTTTGTTTTTTTCTTTGAGAGTGAATCAATCGCTTAGTAGCCCTGTTTAACTTTCTTTACAGTAGCATTCAAGATGTGTCATTTGATGGTCTGAATGCAGTTTTTTTCTTCCTCGGTATAGTTTTTAATTTTAAGCTTCAGAGGATTCATCTGTACAAAACTAAAATTCAAGAAATAATACCACACATGTCTTAAGGTTTTGTTTTTTACTTTTTTTTTTTTTTTTTGCCTTTTGGGGCTTTCTTTTGAGTCTTCGTTTTCATAACACAGACATAACTTTCCTAACCTAGTAGATGTCTATCAATTGTTGTGTCAGTGCCTGGAAAATCAAGTATCCAGTTAAGATATTGTCACGTTGTTTTGTTTTTGTTTTTATTCTCGGGGTTCCTTAACCAGTTCTTTGACAGAAAATTGTGAAGCACTCATTTAATTTACATTCATCAAAGTCAGATTTTTGTTTTTGATCATTAATTATGAGTATGAATGTCTTCTATGTGCTATCTAGAACACAAGGGTTAATAATGTATGACCAATCTTAATGGAACTGACGGTTGCAATACCAGATACCTGCAGGACAGGGTGAAGTCTTCTGAGTTACACCCAGAACTATAGGGTTTAGACAAGGAAAGGATTGCATCTGGTTGGAGAATCAGAAAAAGCAAGGGAGATTACATTTGAGATGGGCCTTCAAAGACGGACTAACTTTAGACAGCCAAAGATGAAAACGGAGAGGATTCCAGATAAACTGGTCACTGTGAGCCAAAGAACCGAGAAGGGAAAGCCCGGGTTACTGAGGACTTAGAGACGGGAGAGAGAGAAAGCTGGAAAGGTAGGCTGGGGCCCGTTTTCAAGGAATATTCGCACGGAGAAGTGATAATTATTATTAGGCAGCCATGGATTTGCTTTAGAAGATTCTGTGCCTTAGGTAAGATGGTTGTGAATGGTGAGACTTTGAAGATGGGAGACCCCTTAAGGAGTTCCCTAACTGGAGAGAGGATTAAAGCCTGCAGTGCTAGAATTTACAGAATTAAAAGTGCAAGGCAAAGGAAAGGGAGATAATAGTGAGGGAGAAAAGGTCATGAGAATGTATTTATCAAGTGTCAGGAAGTTTCTCTCTTGAGCCCTTGAACTATTAGCATATTAAAAAGCACACTTGCCAGGGAATATAAGCATCATTATATTTTGTCCCTCTGTTCCTCAGTTTCCCTTTCTCTAAGCACTGAACGTTTTCTACTCCCTTGATCACACGTAAGAGTAAGTACATGAAGGATCAACCCCAGGGTTTATACAAAGTTGGAAACCTTTTCACACTCGCAGATAGAATTTACTGCATTCTTTCTAATCCTCAGGAACAGCCAGCTAGTCCTGAACCTAAAGAAGGATCAGAGAGTTCTCTCCATATGAATCTTGGGCAATATGAACCTTGGGCGATATGAACAAGGAACACAAGGACCCTCTTTAACCTGAGCTCCCTGAGTGCGTGAGCACTTTCTCCCTAGCCCGGTGGCAGACCCTTACTAGGAAGAGCACCGACTTGGTAATCAGCCCTGGATGCCAGTTAATAGACCTGGGCAACATACTAAATCTGTGTTTCATCGTCTTAGAAATGATTATAATATTTACTACTTAAAACTGTTGTCAATATTTAATTTAACTAAAAAACACGAACTGTGCCTGACATTTGTTATGCGCTTGAACTTAGTATATAGATAGAGTTTTTTGTTTTTATGAGAGAGAGAAGTTAGATGGTGTAGCAAGAAATATCATTGGACTGTCGTCGTCTTTAATATTATCATTGAAAACCTGGAATTTAGAACTAGCTTTGGTTGTATTAACCAGATACATGACCTTTAGTCAGTTCTCACTGATTATAGACCTCTGTTTCTTACTCTGTAGAGGTAGAAGGATCTGGTAATCTCCAAAATGTTTTGTATAGCTGTAGCATTCTGTGATGCTGTAAGGATTTTCATTTTTTTCCAATCTGTTTAAAATTAGCTTGCTTTATTTTTACAGGCAAAATTGAAAGGTTAGTTAGCAATTATTAAGGGATAGTAATCTGAGACTACCAAATGATATTATATGTAATATAATACGTGATACCCATAACCTTCTAAAACATGATTCTTAGAGGTTGAGGGAAGTCCCATTTTTCTGATTTGTGTCTACAGCATACCTGGTCATTATGATCAGGACTGAACACAGATTGTCTGAATTCAAATATCAGCTGTGCCATTTAGTATTGGCTGTTGCTTACCCCATTGGATTAAATGTGTTCACATACATAATGTTCATTCTCCTCCATCAGGTAGATAGTAAGTTTTCAGTAATGTTAGTATGAGTTATTATGAGAACAAGAAAGAACATATTCACCTACAGTCTCAGCATACTGAACATTTATTTTCAGTTTACATTTTTCTTTGTCTTTCTGTGTAGGTTACATAGTGGTAATTAACAGTATAGTAAAAGTAATTTTTACACTGCCATTTATTGTTATATGATAAGCATCTCCTACATTGCCCTGAAATCTTATATCTTCCATTTGCTCAGGCCACTATTGATAATTTTCATAGCCATTCTTTGATCTTTTAATTACCCTTTTAGATCATTTCTAGTATTTCATTATCATGGGTAATGCTATAATGTAATTATAATGCTGAATTGGACATCATTTATGTATACTTTTTAAGTAAATATCCAAGAGGAGTATTTCTGAGTCAAAGGTTATAAATATTTTTGTGACTTTTGATGTCAATTTCCAAATTAGTATCCAAAAAATTATTAATACTTTACACTACCACCAGCAAGATGTGAGTACTGTCTCGATCACAGTGTAGCCAGATTGGGAAGGTTTAATTTTTTTTATGTTTTCCTGCGATTCATGGGGTCGCAAAGAGTCGGACACAACTGAGCAACTGAACTGAATGAATATAACATTGTTTTCTTCTGCATTTTTCTTATTAGCATTAATATTTGTCCTAATATTTATAATTATGTCATATACAAATAATCTATGCACTTTACCCATTAATCTCTTGGCTATTTAATAATTTACTAGTTTGTCTGAACTCCTTCGATTCAGTTCAGTTCAGTCCAGTCGCTCAGTCGTGTCCGACTCTCTGCAATCCCATGAACTGCAGCATGCCAGGCCTCCCTGTCCACCACCAACCCCCACAGTTCAAAGTCACATCTGTCGAGTCCGTGATGCCATCCAGCCATCTCATCCTCCGTCCTCCCCTTTTCCTCCTACCCCCAATCCCTCCCAGCATCAGAGTCTTTTCCAATGAGTCACCTCTTCGCATGAGGTGGCCACAGTACTCGAGCTTCAGCTTTAGCATCATTCCTTCCAGAGAACACCCAGGACTGATCTCCTTGCAGTCCAAGGGACCCTCAAGAGTCTTCTCCAACACCACAGTTCAAAAGCATCAATTCTTCGGTGCTCAGCTTTCTTCACAGTCCAACTCTCACATCCATACATGACCACTGGAAAAACCATAGCCTTGACTAGATGAACCTTTGTTGGCAAAGTAATGTCTCTCCTTTTTAACATGCTATCTACGTTGGTCATAACTTTCCTTCCAAGGAATAAGCGTCTTTTAATTTCATGGCTGCAGTCACCATCTGCAGTGATTTTGGAGCCCCAAAAAATAAAGTCTGACACTGTTTCCACTGTTTCCCCATCTATTTCCCATGAAGTGATGGGACCAGATGCCATGATCTTCGTTTTCTGAATGGTGAGCTTTAAGCCAACTGTTTCGCTCTCCTCTTTCACTCTTCATTACCTAATAAATTAACCTTAAGTCCTATATGATGCAAGTGCGTTTCAAAATCTAACTATACTTCTGTTTAGATATTTTAAATTATCCAGAGAGTTCATAGTTTTAATGCAGTTTAGAGTTCAACTTGTTCATTTTTTATTTTGTGATTTTTTCACTTCTAAATATAAAATATTTACTCCAAATATTTAATTAGTACTATTTTCTCGTATAGAATTTTTAGATAAATTTAGAAACTTCCCTTTAAAGTCCATAAATCTGCATTTCCCTTTTTATATCTTAACACATTTTAATTTTCCTTTTACTATAATTTTGTTATCTGGCAGTAGTAGTAAAACCTCAGTTCTCTTTCTTTAATTGGTCCTCTTCCATTGTATTTAGTGAGTATCTTTAGAGTCTAAATTACATACCTTAAAAACCATACTCCAGCGGTTGTTTCCAACATCATCCGTTTTCCCTCTCCACTTTATCTTTCTTGTCAGTATGCAAACATACTATTATTGCTCCCATCTTAAGGAAAAAAAAAACCTCTCTCTCAATCTGCTCTACTTTCCATCTCATTTACCTATTTCTCTTCCTCTCATTAAAGCAAAAAACTCAAAAGAACAGTCTACATACACCTTCACCACTCATCCTTTGGGTCGCTCTTGAACCCATACCAATTAGGCTCTGCCATCAACTCCTCCACTAAAATTACCCTTCCGTAGGTTGGCAGTGGCCTCCACAGGGCCGAAAGTGTCGGTCCTTTTCTGACTTATCAGCCGCTTTTGATACAATTGCTCTTCCTCTCCTTGAAATGCTTCCTTCACTTGGATTCCGAGAAACCTTGCTTGCATTGTTTTCATCTTAACACACTGGCCACTCCCTACTTGGTCTGCCTTGCCACATTCCTCCACATGCCCTGAATTATTAAAATTGATGTGTCCAGAGGCTAAGCCTTTTTCTTTTCTATCCACACTCCTTTGAGGGCTTTTGTTAATTTACACCTTCAACCCAGAGGTCTGCTAAACTCATGATCATATGTATTTTTAACTGCTTGAGTCTGCATGGAAACATCTGTTGGGTTGGCCAAAAAGTTTGTTCTGTGAAACATTACAGAAAAACCCAAACAAACTTTTTGACCAACCCAACAGAAGTCATCTTGAACTTAAGCTATCCAAAACTGAACCCCTGAATTGCCTTTTTGATCTGACTTTGGCAGCCTGCCCAGCTCAATTTTTGACAATTCAGTGCTTCATTAGTTCAGGCTAAAAAACTTGGCATCATCCTTGATTTTTCTTTTTCTATTGTTCTCTACATTGAATACTACAGTAAATCGCGTTGACTCCTTCAAGATCTATGCAGCATTCAGCCAATTCTCATCACCTTTACTTAACATTACTCTAGTCCAAGCCTGTTTCATTCCTGAAATGTATTATGATAGAAGCAACCTGCTTCTACTCTTTGTATGTATGTATATTTGTTAAGATTATGACAGGATTAATGAAAAACAGCTTGAGTAATTTTTAAATCATTGGGAACTTTGAGGGCAGTCACAGTTTACTAGTGATTTTTCTTCCTTTTGGTAGAATCTCAATAGTAGCTAAAATGACTGTTGTTGTTTATTTGCTAAGTCATGTCCAACTCTTTTGCGACCCTATGGACCGTAGCCCACTAGGCTCCTCTGTCCATGGGATTTCCCAGGCAAGAATACTGGCGTAGGTTGCCATTTCCTTCTCTAGGTGCTCTTCCTGACCCACGTGTACTGCATTACAGGCAGCTTCTTTACCACTGAGCTACCAGGGAATTCCAATGGCTAAAATAATTTCTTTCAATTAAGTTAAGGTAGATTTTAATAATTACTTTATTTACCAGTTTTGATGAGTTCATCATGTAAATAGCTTAAATGTTCCTGAGTGATGTCTAAAAGAATAGGATACTTTGCTTTTAGGTAATGAGAAATAAGGAAAATAGGAGCAATGATATTTTCAAAGAAATTTGAAAAGCTAAATATCTTAAACATGTAATTTTCTGTGAATGCCCTCCAACAGGTCATTTTTGCTGTCTTCCTTAATTAAGACAGAAAACACATCCTAAACGTTTGGGTCTTCTTTTCATCGCACAGGCCAAAACTTCCAACAAGATTCCTTTGTCAGCCTTCATTTCAGAAACAATTTGCTTTTGTTCACTTTTTGTCACTGCTGCTATATTAGCTATTTCTTTTTCCACTGGATTTTTTTTTTTTTAATTTTGTCCCTGCCACATGGCATTTGGGATCTTAGTTTCCCAACCAGGGATCGAATCTGTGCCACCTGCATTGGAAACACAGTGTCTTAACCACTGGACCTCCACTGTGGTTTTTTTTTTAAATAATTTTAGCACAGAGATTTTTATATTCTCTTTTTCTAGTATAGATTTAAATGTTTAAATAAACAATATATGTGCTTAGTCATTCAGTCATGTCTGACTCTTTGTGACCTCGTAAACTAGAGCCCACCAGGCTCCTCTGTCCATGGGGATTCTCCAGGCAAGAATACTGGAATGGGTTGACATGCCCTCTTCCAGAGGATCTTCCCAACCCAGGGATCAAACCCAGATCTCCCACATTGCTGGTAGATTCTTTACCATCTGAGCCATCAGGGAAGCCCAAATAACCTGTATATTACAATAATAATAGTATAAATGGGTAACTTAAATATCGTAAATATGATATTACTGTTTTGGTCATCACATGGAGAAGATTACTGCTGAGTCTCTGTTAGAGGAACATGAGCTTATTTCTGTCATTGGTCATGCATTTGCCTTAAACTGCCGCTTTTGTTGAAGTTAAATGACAAGTTAAAGATAAAAATTATTATAAGTGTCTTTATGTTTACAAAACTGTCTGTTAATAGGTTAAGCATAGTTATCCCTATTACTGAAGCAAATTTACCAGGTTCAGGTATGTTGGAATTAACAAAAGCCAATATAACTAAAATTCAGGTGAAACGTCCTACTAAGATACTACTGTGGTCAGAGATGACGGTTGCAGTTGGAATGGAATTATTTAACAATGGCTAGAGAGTATTTTAAGTAAAGATCAGACTAGCTAATGTTAAAATAGACAGCTCTTTATATTGATATTCAAAGTATTTACTATTTCACTGGAAAGTGAAAGTGAAGTCGCTCAGTTGTGTCCCACTCTTTGCGACCCCATGGACTGTAGCCTGCCAGGTTTCTCTGTCCGTGGGATTCTCCAGGCAAGAAAACTGGAGTGGGTTGCCATTTCCTGCTCCATATTTCACTGGAAGATCCTTTAAATATGTCAGAGTTTCTTAAGCTAGCACGGTTGAAATTTTGGACTGGATAGTTCTTTCTTGTAGGGGGCTGTCCTGTGCATTGTAGAAGGTTTAGCAGCATCCCTGGCCTCTAGTCACAAGATGCCAGTAGCACCTCCCACAGATAGAACAGCCAAAAATATCTCCAGATGTTGCGTGGTTCTATTGGAGTGATGCTATGCAAGATACAATGCCCTCAGCATCCCCATCTGAAAATGGCTTTGTTGTTTACTATTTCCTGCTTCTGTGGGAGAAAGTATAAGCCATAATGATATGGAAATTCATAAAGCATCTTGGGATATCTTTTAAGAATTTTCTAGATAAAATACTGTTGCTGATGATTCTCATATTTTTTATACTATTTCAGAATTAATTTCTATTTCAGAATGTACAGAGAATTTCCCCAAATTGATGACAATTGTTGGTGCAGCACACTTTGAAAATAATTTTTGTAATCTCTTATTCTGCATACCAACTCTCATAGTCCTTATTTTCTAAATTTATAAATGAAATGTGGTTTACAAATTCCAGTTTTCCTGGCCTCGAAGTTGTTGGCATACTGGGATTTGAATGCAGAGTCAAGGGTTACCAGCATGTTGCTTTCTTTACTATTAACAGTCTCATCAACTCTGCAAAAGCAGAACTACATAAAAAAAGAAAAATCATGAAAACAAAAGTCATAAGAAAAATCTAAACCCAATAGACTTGTGCTGGCCAGTAATTCAGAATTTAATTTCAGAATGTATTCAAATGTTTCACTGCAGAGAGCATTAAAATTTTCAAGTAATAATATACCCATTTTACCACTTTTTGAAAGAATTATTCTCACCCATAAGTAAACCCAAGTATTCAGCTGTGGAAAATTTCCTTAACCTTTTATGTCACATTTCTGAGTTATGTATTATATATAGTTTGCTATGACTTTTACAGCAAAGTACCACCAAGCTGGATAGCTTAAACAACAGAACATCATTGTGTCAACAGGGTTCTTCCTTCTGCGGGCTGATGGAGAGAGAATTTGTTGCATGTCTCTCTCCTAGCTTCTACCCTGATCTCTGCTTTCATCTTCATCTGGCATTCTCCTTTTGTGCCTGTTTCTGTGTCCAAATTTCCCATTTTTATAAGGATACAAGTCATATAGGATTAGAGCCCACCCTAATTACCTCATTTTAACTAGATTACCTCTGCAAAGACTCTGTCTCCAGATAAGGTCACCATATCTTTTAAGGGGGACACAATTCAACCCGTTAACAATCTCTTTTATAAAAACAGGAAAACTAGTATATGGCAAGGAATAATTTGAGGGATTGGATTAGAAAAGTAGGGGTAAACAAATCTAACAAAATAGCTGTCTATACATAATTTGAGTTGTCACATGAGAGAAGGAATACTGATTTTTCTACTTTAACTGTGAGATGCAAGGCTAGAGCAATAAATCGATGCTATAGGGAAAATAATTTTAATCAATGTAAGGGAAAACTCTGACACCTGGTGTTGTTCAGCATTGAGACTTTAGTGTCAGCATGAAAGGAAGAATAGAAAGCATGAAAGGAAGAATAGAAAGCTAGTTATGGATCTTGATTATATTATTTGTATGCTTCCTAGAGAGAATCATAGATAAATTACTGTGAAGCATTTTCTATTTAATAAAACTACCTAGATATTTAAATGAACACATTAACCTTGTATTGGGCTTCCCTGGTGACTCAGCTGGTAAAGAATCCGCCTGCAATGCAAGAGACCTGGGTTCAATCCCTGGGTTGGGAAGATCCCCTGGTGGAGGGAAAGGGTACCCACTCCAGCATTCTGGCCTAGAGAATTCCATGGACTCTAGTGCATGGGGTCGCAAAGAGTTAGACACAACTGAGCGACTAAGCATACACACACATTAACCTTGTATTACAACAAAATAAAGAATAATTAAGAAGCAGCATTGTTTGGCATTTACAAAACAGCGTGATTAGATACTGAATAAGAACTGAATAAGTTACATGCTAAAGCTTCTGCTGACATGACACTTTTTCATTATCAAACTGTAATCACCAATCTTAAGGGCTCCCAACCAAAAGAGTAAAGTGGATAAACTGACTTTAGTCTGGGGAGACACTATAATGCTGGTACCAAAACCAAAGAACACCAAAAAGAAAAAGAAAGTTACAAACCAATATACTTGATGAATATAGATTCAGAAGTTCTAAACAAAATATTAGCAAACTAAATCCAACAATACATAAAAAAGACCATACACTATGACCAAGTGGGATTCATCCCAAATTCATAACGATGGTTCAGTATATGCAATTCAGTGTAATACACCACATTCAGTTCAGTCGCTCAGTCGTGTCCAACTATTTGCAACCCCATGAATCGCAGCACGCCAGGCCTCCCTGTCCATCACCAACTCCCAGAGTTCACTCAAACTCACGTCCATCGAGTTGGTGATACCATCCAACCATCTCACCCTCTTGTCGTCCCATTCTCCTCCTGCCCCCAGTCCCTCCCAGCATCAGAGTCTTTTCCAATGAGTCAACTCTTCTCATGGGGTGGCCAAAGTACTGGAGTTTCAGCTTTAGCATCATTCCTTCCAAAGAAACCCCAGGGCTGATCTCCTTCAAAATGGACTGGTTGGATCTCCTTGCAGTCCAAGGGACTCTCAAGAGTCTTCTCCAACACCACAGTTCACAAGCATCAATTCTTTGGTGCTCAGCCTTCTTCACAGTTCAACCCTCACATCCATACATGACCACTGGAAAAACCATAGCCTTGACTAGACGGACCTTTGTTGATGATGTAATGTCTCCGCTTTTGAATATGCTATCTAGGTTGGTCATAACTTTCCTTCCAAGGAGTAAGCGTCTTTTAATTTCGTGGCTGCAGTCACCATCTGCAGTGAATTCGGAAGCCCAAAAAATAAAGTCTGACACTGTTTCCCCATCTATTTCCCATGAAGTGATGGGACCGGATGCCATGATCTTCGTTTTCTGAATGTTGAACTTTAAGCCAACTTTTTCACTCTCCTCTTTCACTTTCATCAAGAGGCTTTTTAGCTCCTCTTCACTTTCTGCCATAAGCATGGTATCATCTGCATATCTGAGGTGATTGATATTTCTCCCAGCAATCTTGATTCCAGCTTGTGTTTCTTCCAGCCCAGTGTTTCTCTTGATGTACTCTGCATATAAGTTAAATAAGCAGGGTGACAATATGCAGCCTTGACGTACTCCTTTTCCTATTTGGAACCAATCTGTTGTTTCTTGTCCAGTTCTAACTGTTGCTTCCTGACCTGCCTACAGATTTCTCAAGAGGCAGGTCAGGTGGTCTGGTATTCCCATCTCTCAGAATTTTCCACAGTTTATTGTGATCCACACAGTCAGAGGCTTTGGCATAGTCAGTAAAGCAGAAATAGATGTTTTTCTGGAACTCTCTTGCTTTTTTCCATGATCCAGCAGATGTTGGCAATTTGATTTCTGGTTCCTCTGCCTTTTCTAAAACCAACTTGAACATCAGGAAGTTCATGGTTCATGTATTGCTGAAGCCTGGCTTGGAGAATTTTGAGCATTAATTTACTAGCATGTGAGATGAGTGCAATTGTGTGGTAGTTTGAGCATTCTTTGGCATTGCCTTTCTTTGGGATTGGAATGAAAACTGACCTTTTCCAGTCCTGTGGCCACTGCTGAGTTGTCCAAATTTGCTGGCATATTGAGTGCAGCTCTTTCACAGCATCATCTTTCAGGATTTGAAACAGCTCAACTTGAATTCCATCACCTCCACTAGCTTTGTTCGTAGTGATGCTTCCTAAGGCCCACTTGACTTCACATTCCAGGATGTCTGGCTCTAGGTGAGTGATCACACCATCGTGATTATCCAGGTCGTGAAGATCTTTTTTGTACAGTTCCTCTGTGTTCTTGCCACCTCTTAATATCTTCTGCTTCTGTTAGGTCCATACCATTTCTGTCCTTTATTGCAAGCCCATCTTTGCATGAAATGTTCCCTGAGTATCTCTAGTTTTCTTGAAGAGATCTCTAGTCTTTCCCATTCTGTTCTTTTCCTCTATTTCTTTGCATTGATCACTGAGGAAGGCTTTCTTATCTCTTCTTGCTATTCTTTGGAACTCTGCATTCAGATGCTTATATCTTTCCTATTCTCCTTTGCCTTTTGCTTCTCTTCTTTTCACAGCTATTTGTAAGGCCTCCCCAGACAGCCATTGTGCTTTTTTGCATTTCTTTTCCATGGGGATGGTCTTGATCCCTGTCTCCTGTACAGTGTCAGGAACCTCATTCCATAGTTCATCAGGCACTCTATCTATCAGATCTAGGCCCTTAAATCTATTTCTCACTTCCACTGTATAATCATAAGGAATTTGATTTAGGTGTCAAATCTTACTGTGCTTTAAACTGAAATAACTCATCTCAAACAAAGATCACTTAAACATAGGTGGTAAGCCATTCTAAGAGTAATAGTTATAATAAAAAGAGACCTTGCTTACCTTGAATGACTGAGAAGTACCAAGAAAATGCTGAACATGATATAACCTATAAGCTAAAATTGTCACTGCCTATTTAAATATGTAAAGGAGAAGAGGGCGGCAGAGGATGAGATGGTTAAATAGCATCCCTGACTCAGTGGACTTGAATGTGAGCAAGCTCCGGGAGATAGTAGAGGACAGAGGACCTGGCTTGCTGCAGTCCCTGGGGTCGCAAAGAGTCAGACCTGACTTAGTGACTGAACAGCAAGAACAAGTCTAAACTGTGCTGAGAGGAGGAACTCTTTGGGGAAGGACAGCATTCCGTTTCTTCCTTTGAAGAATTCCGTTTGGCTCCCCAACTTCAAAGTCCGTCATTACTTCCCTTGTCCTCACTTTTATATTTTTCTCACCTTTTTGTCTGGTTGTAATCCTTTTCCCTCTCTCTCGATAGTGGTAAGGAGAAAATGGAATGGTCTCTGTTGTGTGCCGAGATACAATAATTTAAAAGGCTATAAATATCTATAGTCTCCAAACCAACAGAGAAAGGAGGTTAGAGGATTATAAAAGACCAGAATAAAAAGGACAGGAGGTGAGAGACACATGGACAAAAAAAGATAGTAGAAATGGGTTCAACTATATAGATAAAGATAATAAACATAAAAAGATTCTATTTTTTCTATTAAAAGGGACGGTAACAATGGAAAAAACCTATGAAGTTATAAAATGTGGTTGAAAGATGAAGGATCTAAATAAATGGATAGCTCTTATTAATGAATCAATATTAGTTGATGGTTATTAATTCTTCCAAAATAGAATTCCCTGGAATTCCAGGAAGAATTTGCTGTTTTTGCTTTCATGGAACTTGATAGACTAATCCATAGTTCATGGGGGAAGAACAGAAGCTCAGGAATCAGTAAGACAGCAACAAAAAACAAGGAAGGAAAACTTGTTGTATTACATTTCAAGATATATTTTAATGTTGTAGTAATTGGGACACTGTAGTATTGGTACAGTGCTTGACAGCACTTAAGGAAACTCAAGCAAGAATCCACAAACTAACCTGGCATATAAGGAAATCTGATATGACAGTATTCAAAATACTGATATGACAGTATTCAAAATCACTGGGCAAGGAAGGATAATTAGTGTTGAAAAGAGGAATGTGATTACAGCCTTCAGTTCAGTCGCTCAGATGTGTCCAACTCTTTGTGACTCCATGGACTGCAGCATGACAGGCTTCCCTGTCTATCACCAACTCCTAGAGCTTGCTCAAACTCATGCCCATTGAGTCGGTGATGTCATCCAACCATCTCATCCTCTATCATCCCCTTCTCCTCCTGCCTTCAATCTTTCCCAGCATCAGGGTCTTTTCAAATGAGTCAGGTGACCAAAGTATTGGAGTTTCAGCTTCAGCATCAGTCCTTCCAGTGAATATTCAGGACTGATTTCCTTTAGGATGGACTGGTTGGACCTCCTTACAGTCCAAGGGACTCTCACAAGTCTTCTCCAACACCACAGTTCAAAAACATCAATTCTTCGACCCTCAGCTTTCTTTATAGTCCAACTCTCACATCATACATGACTACTGGAAGAACCATAGCTTTGAATATCTGGACCTTTGTTGGCAAAGTAATATGTCTGCTTTTTAATATGCTGTCTAGGTTCATCATAACTTTTCTTCCAAGTAGCAAGCATCTTTTAATTTCATGGCTGCAGTGACTTTGGACCCCAAGAAAATAAAGTCTGTTATAGTTTCCATTGTTTCCCCACCTATTTGCCATGAAGTGATGGGACCAGATGCCATGATCTTAGTTTTCTGAAAGTTGAGTTTTAAGCCAGCTTTTTCACTGTCCTCTTTGACTTTCACCAAGAGGCTCTTTAGTTCCTCTTCACTTTCTGCCATAAGGATGGTATCATCTGCATATCTGAGGTTATTGATATTTTTCCCAGAAATCGTGATTCCAGCTTGTGCTTCATCCAGCCTGGCATTTTGCATGATGTACTCCGCATATAAGTTAAATAAGCAGGGTGACAATATACAGCCTTGATGTACTCCTTTCCCGATTTGGAACCAGTCTGTTGTTCCCTGTCCAGTTCCAACTGTTGCTTCTTGACCTACATATAGATTACTCAGGAGGCAGGTCAGGTGGTCTGGTATTCCCATCTCTTTCAGAATTTTCCATGATTTGTTGTGATCCACAGAGTCAAAGGCTTTGGCATAGTCAATAAAGCAGAAGTAGATGTTTTTCTGGAGCTCTCTTGCTTTTTCAATGATCCAACAAATGTTGGCAATTTGATCTCTGTTTCCTCTTCGTTTTGTAATCCAGCTTGAACATCTGGAAGTTCACAGTTCACATACTGTTAAAGCCTGGCTTGGAGAATTTTGAGTATTACTTTGCTAGCGTATGTGATGAGTGCAGTTGTGCGGTAGTTTGAGCATTCTTTGACATTGCCTTTCTTTGGGATTGGAGTGAAAACTGACCTTTTCCAGTCCTGTGGTCACTGCTGAGTTCTGCAAATTTACTGGCATATTGAGTGCAGCACTTTCACAGCATCATCTTTCAGGATTTGAAATAGCTCAACTGGAATTCCATCACCTCCACTAGCTCTGTTCTTAGTGATGCTTCCTAAGACCCACTTGACTTTGCATTCCAGGATGTCTGGCTCTAGGTGAGTGATCACACCATCATGATTATCTTGGTCGTGAAGCTCTTTTTTGTACAGTTCTTCTGTGTATTCTTGCCACGTCTTCTTAATATCTTCTGCTTCTGTTAGATCCATACCGTTTCTGTTCTTTATTGTGCCCATCTTTGCATGAAATATTCCCTGAGTATCTCTAGTTTTCTTGAAGAGATTTCTAATCTCTCCCATTCTACTGTTTTCCTCTATTTCTTTGCATTGATCACTGAGGAAGGCTTTCTTATCTCTCCTTACTGTTCTTTGAAACTGCATTCAGATGGGTATATCTTTCCTTTTATCCTTTGCCTTTAGCTTCTCCTCTTTTTCTCAGCTATTTGTAACGCCTCCCCAGACAGCCATTTTGCCTTTTTGCATTTCTTTTTCATAGGGATGGTCTTGATCACTGCCTCCTGTACACGTAAGACTACAGCCTTACTTCACAGCAAACTCAAAAATAAACTATCAGCGGATACTTGCTGAGATGTGAAAAGTAAAACATTTATGACATAACAATATAGGTGCTGCTATTACCCTCATTTTGCCTTTGAGAAATGTGAGGGTTAAGGACATGAGATAACTTGCCCAAGGTGATAACATACTAAGAGGCAGAGCTAAGTGGCAGTCTGGCTCTAGAACCAGACCTTAACCAACAGGCTATCCCACCTCCCTGAAATATAATGTCCATCTGTTACTTTTAAAATTTCACATCAGCATTTTTGGGGATAGAATTTACATATAATAATTTCAGTGACTTTTGTAAAATAATTTACTCTTGCATCACCACCCTTACACTCTTGCATCACCTCCCCTACCACCAATGCAAAGACTGATTTTACATTCTCAGCAATGGTAGCTGAATTTTCACTGCATTGGAAATAAATTTGTCTTTGCCAATCTATGTGGGAAAAAAAAAAAACAGCTAATTATATTAAATAAACTTCTCAGGATATGGAATTTTTAAAACTCAGTTTAGAAACTAATATTGCTATTTTTTAATTTCTCAATAGCTTGAAGCCAGGGAAGGAAGGTGTGATGGAAGAAGCCTGTACTAGAATTATGGCCCAACATAGGCAAAAATTGCAGACAGTTTTGTAATAGATGTAACTCACAAAGTATGATATTGGGATGGTGTAGAAATTCTTTAAAATCAATAAGAAATAGTCTAAAAGGAAGATGTACAGTTGAACCAGTAGCAAAGCCGGGAAAGCAGCATACAAAACTCATTAGTTTTCAAAGAAATGTAAATTAAGACCACATTGGAATTCCATTTCATGCTTTCTAGCTTGCAAAAATTAAGAAGTCTGAAAATACCAGGTGTTAGCAAGGATGGGTAGTGCAACGGGATCTTATATTTGTGATGCCAGTAAGAAAGTAAGATGCTTCAACTGTTTTGGAAAACAATTTGGCCCTAAGTCATAGTATTAATCATACCCTATAACCAGAAATTCTACAACTAGGTAGTATTTGGCATGGAAATCAGGAGACATTTGCAAGGATATTTATAGGAAAGTTCTTAAAGCAAAAATCTACCAAAGGAACTTCCCTGGTGGTCCAGTGGCCAAGACTCCACGCTCCCAATGCAGGGGACCCAGGTTTAATTCCTGGTCTGGAAACTTGGTTCCAAATGCCACAACTAGGAGTTTGTGTGCTGCAACTAAAAAATCTTGTGTTAATCGTATCACAGCTAAGACCCAGCGAACCAAATAAATACAGTTTTTTAAAAACCTACCAAGAATACTAATTTACATGGACATGAGAATGGGTAAATAAATCTTGGTCTGTTTACATAATGGAATATTACTCAGCAAGAAAAGTGAATGAGATACGTATTACAAGCATCAATATGGATGAATATTTGGAAAGCTAAAGTGTGTTCTTTTGGGGGGAAAGCCAGATATGATTGCTTTTAGTGTGATACCATTTTAAAGTGTCTAGCATGTGCCCTGCTCAGTCACTTCAATCATATCTGACTCTTTGCGACCGTTTGGAATGTAGCCCGCCAGGCTCCTTCATTCTTGGGGATTTTCCAGCCAAGAATACTGGAGTGGGTTGCCATGCCCTCCTCCAGGGAATCTTCCCAACGCAAGGATCTAACCAGCATCTCTGCATTGGCAGGCAGGTTCTTTACCACTAGCGCCACCTGAGAAGCCCAAAACTAAACAATATATAGAGATATATACATATATGGCAAGTCTGTTTTTCAAAAAAGAGAATAATAAACACAAATTTTAGGATAAGGGTTAACTCAGTAACCTGAGAGAAAGGGAGTCTGGGACAATTGTGTTGGTGGTATTCTACCTTGAAGCTGAATGACTGATTCACTTCATTATGCTCCTAACTTAGAACTATACGTCATATATTGTCTTTATAACAACTATTACATTTTTTAAAATGCTAAGGGAATTCCCTGGTGGTCCAGTGGTTAGGGCTCCACCCTTTCACTGCCAAGGACTCAAGTTCAGTTCCTGGTCCAGGAACTAAGATCCCACAAGCTGCGTGACACAGCCAAAAAAAAAAAATAGCATAATACTTACAGTGAGTCAGGACCAAGGTATCTACGGTAACTAAAGAGACAAGCTAAAGACAACACAGAGCAGATACCGACAGAAAGGAGATTCTGCCCCTGTCCCAGCCCATATGCTTCTGGCTGGTGTTGAGGCCAGTTTCAGTGCTAAGCCAGGCCCCAGATGGAGGGAGGGAGGGAACTGCACCTGTCATGAAGAATGTGTGAACAAAAGGCCAGAACCTCTGTGAAATCGCCAGGCAGGCTGTATCTAGTCCTTCCCTGCCCCCCCCCACCCCCAAAATTGGTATGAGTCCAGTGAACATGCCAAGTTCCTTATATATTCAAAGGATTTTTGAGCTTCTAAAAGTAGGTATGTAGACTTAAGAGGTTCCCCCCCAACACTATTTTCAGATAAAAGTATTTTTCTTGTCTGTCCATTTGATATATGGCTATAAAAAGTAATTTGGTGTCTAAAAAAAAAAATGTGCCAATCAATATGGCTTCACATAACTACTTCCAGATTAAGATAGACCTAAGAGTATTGATATCGAAATGTAGAATAATTTTCTTAACAGCTGCTGCTTTGTGTTCTTAATGATGTTACTTCTCTGTTTTGATAGTTTATCTGGTCAAAAAATGTTGCATTGCTTGAAGTTCCCTTATCCCTACACGAGAACAATACAGCTTTCGGTTACGTGTTTTAGAGGCGTTCTCCACTACCACACAGCAGAGACAATAGTCCTAGAATCTGGAGTGGGTTTGAACTTATCTATGGGCACTAACATGTAATATTCACATTTTTTATCATTGCGTCGCTCTGATTCCTTATGCATCCTGAGCGTTATTTATAGAAGAGGGGGAAATGGAAAATATTAGAGTTGTATGTTTTCCATGTGGTCAGCATTGCTCTGGTGGTGATCTGGCTGAAACATCTGTCACCCGCTGATGGCCAGGATTTATCTGGCTTGCTAGGCTGTCCCCTTGCTCCTTTGTCATTCATGTGCTGTGCTCACTTGTTCGATAGAGAAGGACATTCAGAGCCTTACAGCACCTCAGGAACCCTATGAGACATTCGCTTGTAGATATGTAGATTATGTGGAGATTTCTAGTTTGAAATTGCAAAGCAAATAAATCTACTAGATTTAACTGTAGAAATTATCCATATTCTTGCACTACCCCAGTAGTCACCCAGAAACATCAATAGGATTGCCAGCTAGTTTAACACTTGTTTTAAATGTGAAGAATGTTAGCCTCTTTGAGGAATCTTGGAGGATTTCATAAGAATGGTTTAAGAAGGGGAAATTAGAAAATGAATCAGCAATCAGCTTGTACAAGAAAAGGAGTACTGCCCAAAGCCCAAGTGCATACTGGTCGAATAAAGGAAGTGGGTGAGTTTGGAATGTTTCTTGTTAAAGATGACTGGAAAGCAACAAGGTTCTGCTGTATAGCGCAGGGAACTGTATTCAGTATCCTGTGATAAACCCTAGTGGAAGAGAATATGGAAAAGAATTACGTGTTTAAGTGAATCACTTTGTTGTACAGTAGAATTTAACAAATTGCAAATCAATTACACTTCAATAAAATAATTCATTTTTGAAAGACTGGAATTCATAGGATAAAATGGAACTTCTAATATAAACAAGAAAAGGTTTGGAAACTGAGATTTTTTTTTTAAAAAAGCATGTTAGTCTGCAAATGGGCTCGTAACTAAGTGACCATTTATTCCTTTTACTCCTAACCGGACTCTTGTTCTATTATTGTTTTGTCAGTCAGAGTCTTAAGTTTTGCTAGCATTTAATCCTTTAATAAAGGGACAAAATTTCCTAACATTACTCACTCTTTAAAAAGGAATTTTGTATGATGGGGTATTTTAAAATTACAGCTTTGTACCAGAAAAGCAACTCAACAGATTTACAAATGTTGAAAATTGATGACATCATTAAATTTGAGAAACGTGGTTGATAGTGATAACTCACCTCTTAAAATCTTAATAAAATGATTTTCACTAATACACGCACACTGCTATATGTAAGACAGATAGCCAACAAGGACATACTATATAGCACAGGGAACCCTACCCAATATTCTGTGATATGATATGAGATATGATGTAATAAGATATGAGCAAAGAACCTATTGACAGAAAAGATGAATATATGTATATGTATAAATGAATCACTTTGCTGTACACCTGAAACTAACAACATTTTAAATCAACTATACTTCAATAAAATTAAAATATTTAAAAATTTATTTTCACTGTAACTGAACACATGATAAATTGAGTATCTGTTTTCATATAGATGATTTATTTATTTATTTTTTATATAGATGATTTAGACTCTTCAGTTAAAATAAGATCTCACCAAGCACTATAGTAGTTTTAAAACACCTTTCCCAGAGCCCAGTCTCAAAGATTGTAATAATGGATCTGGGGTGGGGTTGGATATCCTTATTTTCTTAAAGCTCCCCAAGTGATTGGAATGTGCAACCAGGTTCAAAAACCATTATAGTAGAGGTTATGAGATAGAAAACCTAATTGTGATTTTTTTGAGAAATAGTGTCAGGAAACACAGAATTGAGCTACTGGAATACCATTGCCATTTTAGAACAAGGAAACAAAAATTGTAAAATATCCTTAGTTTAGTTTTCAATGATTTGATGATTTTGACAATCTGAGTACCTAGGAAATATCTGCAACATTAGTGGCCTATAAAAAAGTAATCTTTCCAAAGCTGGTCTTTTCAGATTGAGTTACAGAAGTATTAGAGGAAAGGAATGCAGTGGCAGGAATATCTGGATTTTATTACAGCATTGTCTGTCGTGCTTCAAGAAATTCAACTTGGAAATGCATTTCCTATTTCCAGTTAGTATGTGAATGAAGTCTACCAAACAGCAAAATATCACATTTGTCAGCTTGACTAAATTGCACATTTGCCTCAGCATGCACATCTATGCTGCCTTAAAAAGATCATCTGTAAGATTTGTCAGTATGGAGCTTCGTTTATTTTTAGTGAAACTCATATCGAAATCATTCCTTGCCTTTAAAAGTTTCCACAGCATTAATATCATATATTAGAATATGGTATACATCTTGGTTTTTAAAAAAAGGTATGCATGCTCAGTCGCTCAGTCGCGTCTGACTCTTTGTGACCCGATGGACTGTTTTTTTAAAAAAGAAAAACAGGTAATGAAAATCTGGAGAGGGTGAGAAGGAAGCATCCAAGCAGATTTAATCTTTCATAGCAACCTTTCATAGGGTTGAAATGCTAGCCTTTCCTAATCCTGTTCCTAAAGGATTAGTGTAGCCCCAACATTTCTAAGTTAAAATTTTATTTGTTCCTTCAGTTTTATTGTCTGTTAAATTTAAGCAAAATGTAATTTAGGGTTTTTACATTAAATTTCATGTATTTTAAGATTTCACTTTTGTATACTTTTCCTGTCACTCTTTCTCTAATAATAGTACAGAAAGATGTTTGGATTATCAGACATTATCACTAATTATTTCTGGTCAGTGGATCTGGGGCTGAGTTTTAGATTTCTACTTTCTTCTTTTTAGTAATGTTTGCATAATTAATATAAATCATTTCTACTAAAAACAGGTTTTTAATTGAAGCAGCGTTGATTTACGACCTCTCATGTTTCCATCATTATATTTCTTCTTCTGTCTATACTACAGCATGCTCACCACCAGAAATTTAATTTCCATCATATGGTTGACCTGTTTTAGCCATTTCGCCCTCCCCTTTCTTCGCCTCTGGTAACCTCTGCACTGTGCTCTGTATCTACATTATTTTTTTTGTTCATTTGTTTGTTTATTTGGGGGTTTTTGTTTTTTATATTTGACATGAGTGAAATCATACGGTGTTTGTCTTTGTCGTTACTTAGCATAATGCCTTTAAGGTCCATCGATGTCACATATGGCAAGATTTGATCTTTTGTTATGGCTTCTAAACATTTATTCTGTATCTTGGCTGTTGTAAGTAATGCTGTCCACCAACTCGTGGACCTAAAGTAAGGTCGCTTTAACAGTTTGATCCCCAAGTCTAACAGATTACTAACCCTAACCCATCTCCTTTAGGTAAGACCTCAGCTCCTCACTTCCATCTGTCTGGGCACATTCAAGGGCACAGGATGCTACACGTATAGTCAGAGCCACCAACTGCAGCCCTGCAATCCTCTTGCTCCAACTGATGCTGCCTTCCTCTGTGTCGTCTTATGCCCACCAGTGCCCCCCAGCCATGCACCAGGCAGATATGATTCTCCCTTGACTTCCAGTCTGTGCTCACTGCCACCAGGGCCGCCTGGAGTTGCTTGCTGCTTCCAGTTATCTATTGCTACATAACAAACCACCCCCAAAACTTAGTGACTTTAAAAACAAATAAGTTTTATCTCTCAGTTTTGTTCTACACAAAAAAGAACACAGGCTTTCCTTAACCTTTCTAAAGTTAAGATGATAGGGCAAGCTTCTTTTATTTGCAACAATGTTTTAAGCTGTTTCATGCATTAGAAGCTTTTTGGTGCATTGCAAATTTTTTTTCCAGTACTAGTGGACCTAAAGTCTTAAATGTAGTAGTGGGATAAAAAAGTTTGCAGGTGTCATCTTTAGTATTTAACCGACAGCTTTTTTCCTTGTATGCAAATCATACTTTATTTTTCTCCTTTTCTCTTAAACTGACTCAAGCTCTAGGATGATTTGATTAAGTTGACTCAGTTTGGTCAGTAAGAAAGTAAAATTGGTTCTAAGTTAAGAGGAGAATAGGCTATTTGTCGGTTTTTAGGTGATCGTGACTCATACTAGTAAAAGTAGCTAACTTTCAGTTTACTGAAAAGGTTGTCTTGATTGTTAAAGATTAAATTTCTCAAGAAACAATTTTACTTAATCAAGTTTAAACATTTGGGTGGAGAAGAGAGTGTGTTTTCTAGAAGTGATTTTCTCTGAGTGACAAATATGGGCACGCAGTTTGTTGTGATGCTATCTATATCTAGCAAACAATATTTGGAAGGGTTTCATTTTGTGAATCTTGTTTTTCTGTGGCTGATATGTATGTGTGTTTTTTAAAAAATACTCGAATTTGTCCAACTCCTCTTTTGTGCCTCTTCCCTGAGGAAAGCTCAGTGGTATTTAAAGTACAGTTCAGTACATTGCTCTGGAATCTAAAACAAAACGCTAGAGGAAAAACATAAAAGGTAAATCTTTGGCAATCAACCAATAAGAAAAACATTCCATGAAAACAAAAATTTAAAGAAGCAAATACATTTTAAATATGTTGAGAGGAGATGCTCTCCACAAAACTGAGATGAAGCAAACATAAGGAAAACAACCACCAATCCAAATGAACGTGACTTTGGGAAATATGGCCATTTTTGCATGTATTTTGACATTAAGACTTCCGCTACTGAAGGAAGACTTGTTACTGCTTTTTTGACTTTATGATTTAATAAACTGTGATTAAAAGATAACTTTGTGTGTCAAATGGAGAATTTAAATTGCTGATGAATGTTTAACTCAGTGATGATGACGTTCAGTCTACCAAAAGAAAATGCTACTGCTGTTATAATTTTCTAATCCTAAGTGGCCACTGCAGTTTTTTAAGGCCATGAAAGTGGAAAATTCTGAAAGAGATAGGCATACCAGACCACCTGACTTGCCTGTTAAGAAACGTGTGTGCAGGTCAGGAAGCAACAGTTAGAACTGGACATGGAACAACAGACTGGTTCCAAATAGGAAAAGGAGTATGTCAAGGCTGTCTATTGTCACCCTGCTTATTTAACTTCTTTGCGGAGTACATAATGGAGAAGGCAATGGCACCCCACTCCAGTACTCTTGCCTGGAAAACCCCATGGGCGGAGGAGCCTGGTAGGCTGCAGTCCATGGGGTCTCAAAAAGTCGGACACGACTGAGTGACTTCACTTTCACTTTTCACTTTCATGCATTGGAGAAGGAAATGGCAACCCACTCCAGTGTTCTTGCCTGGAGAATCCCAGGGACAGGGGAGCCTGGTGGGCTGCCATCTATGGGGTTGCACAGAGTCAGACAGCCTCTGTGAGAAGTTGGCATTTGAGCAAGGACTTGAAGGAGGTGAAGGTATTAGCCCCGCAGAAACTGAGCTTCCCAGGAAGGGAGTTGACCAGGTGCAAGCTCCAGACTGGGGCTGCCCAGCGCCGAGAGGCCAGTGTAGCTGATCAGACTGGGGCTCTGCCCAGCGCCCAGAGGCCACTTTGGCTGGGCCAGAGCAACAGTGCAGCCAGTTATGTAGACCATTGTCAACAAAACCAGAATTTACTCTTGAATGAGATGAGTTTTGACCAGAGGAACAAGATTTTATTTTAAAAGATCTCTCTATCATGGAGCATCTACTACTAGCGGGGCAAAAATGGAAGCTTGGAGACCAGTTAGGAGGCTCTTAATAAACCTGTGAAGGACGGGTGGTGCCTGGGACCAGGTTGGTAATAATCATCAGATTCTGGGTTGGTTTTGAAGATTATTAAATGCAGAGGTTTGTTTGACAGAGTGTGTATATTCAAACTGATGAAACTGGATGAGTCTACCTAAGGATTGAGTATATCTAGAGAAGAGAAGAAAGTTGACAGGTTATTCCTAAAATGTATGTGAAAATGCAAAGGGTGGACAGTCCTGAAATAGAAGAGCAAAGAATAGAAGAACCAAGTCGAATGACACATTTAATCGGATATTAATAGTAGGATGAGTTGAACAGATAAAGTTTATAAAGGTATAGCAATTAAGACAAGGTGGAATTAGAGCAAGGATGGACACATAGGCCAGTGAAAGAGCTTAGGGTCTAAAAAAAAGTCCTATACATCTATTTTGGGTACTTGTTTTATGACAAAAGGTAGTACTTACAGAGCAGTGAGGAAAGGTTGTTATCTACAATACTGTGGTGTTTCCATGCCAACTGGATATCCATATATCTATACAAACATAACCACTAACTCAGACCGACACAAAAATATTAATTCCAACCTGATAACAGAAAAAGTAAAACAGTAATATTTCTAGAACATAGTTTAGAAAAATGTCTTTGTGACTTTGTAATAAGGAAACTCAATCTTAAACAGAGCACAAAAAGTGTTAGTCATAAAGATATCTAATAATGATAAACTGAAACAGACTAAAATACTTTTTTTTAATCAAAAGACATCATTAAGACAGTTTAAAAAAAGACAAAGTGGGAGGAGAACATTCATAACGTATGAAAGTGAACATTGGTTCATATTCAGATGTACAAAGAAAACTGGACAAGAGACTTTACACCAAAAACAGGGAGGGAGACCCGTGCAAACAGCCAAGAAGCCTAGGAAAAGGTGCTCTGACTTCTCTTTCTGGAAGGTGGCAACGTGATGTGATGCAGAGCCACTATTTCTGTCCCCTTGGTGTATCTTTGTAAAAAGAACTGGAGCTTCCTGGATCTTTGTCTGTACTACTTTTGTACCAGTAGATCTTTAGGATTGAATAGGAATTGAGACTGTTCAAACTTTAATCTAAAATTTGATTGGCTATATGTCTAAGAAAAATACAGACAAATTCCTGAATGTGAGATTGCTACTATTATTTTAAGGAAAGCTCTCCTATCATAAGTATCCATAAGCATGAGTAACGTCAGGCAGACTCATGCATAACCTCTTTTTTAAGAATTAGATGCTTCAGCCTTCCTGCTAGAGCTTACAGGTATAAGAGGGGGCAGTCAGAAAAATGCAGACAAGGACACTAGCCTATCGTGAAAGAAACATGATTACAGGGGAAGAAAATGCACACAAAAAGCATATTTTAATGTTTAAAGTTGTTTTTTAAGATATAACCTAAAGGTAGAGGCTACCCTGTGTGGCAGTTATTGGTTGTCATAAGAGGAAGGTCCTCATCAGATGGCACTGGGATCCAAGGTAACCAGCATGTGTTTAGCAGGGACTGGAAGTGATAAGGATAGAAAAGCATCTGTGTTTAGAATGCTCCAATGAGCAATCAGCACTCTCCTGAGATGACCCTTTCCTGTTGCTAGGCACTCATTTCTGTTTCTGGAGTGGGTGGCAACATTATGTAATGCTGAACCACATTTCCATCCTCTTTATATATATCTTTGGGAAGAAGAATTAAAGCTTCCTAATGTTTTATTTTATACTATTAAGTTTTTAAGATTGAATAGAAATTGACATCATTCAAATTTGGCCTAAAATTTGAATGGCTGTACATTTCAAGGGGAAAATCTATTTCTGAATATAAGACTAATTTTAAGAAAAGCTCTTTTACCATAAGCATCAAATAATGTTAGGAACTCTCATGTATAATCAGTAGTTTAGGTGGCTGATTTACATAATTCGCATCACGTATAGGCAACTCCCACATCTCAACTTGTGTCCTCTGGCCCCAGAAATGCCTAAGAGACTGATTTCCTTTCTTCTTATAGACTGTTCTGACTGTCCATTTTAGAACAAAGCCTCTGAAAATTTAAAGAGCAATTTAGAGTTTCATTTTCAGTGGTCTGGTGGACAAAAATGTAACTGTGATGGGCACTCCCACTGAGAACATGAAAAAATGCTAGATAAAATATTTAATAACATTTCAAAATATACTATTGATGAAAGCTATTAGGACCCTGAATATTCTTATAAATAAAATGAAAATAAAACACCAGTTGGCAACATAATCAAAAACTTTATAACCATTCAGTATTATGTAAAGAAAATGCTATTGTTATATGGAATGGCTGGAAAATACAATGTTTAATAGTGATCTCCTCTACAAATCAAAATAAATGCCTTCTGTTTTTTTAAAAATACACCACCAAACTGACTCGGAAGTATGTTATTCAGAGGCCAAAAGCCCAGCAAGGTAAAGGGAACACTAAAGCTACCTTTCACTCACAGGCATTTCCTGAAACCGGATGACCTTGTTTTGGTTTTCCTGTTCTCATGGGGCATGTTAGGACAGGAAACGCTACCGAGGATTCATCCAATATAAGTCGTATAATAGCATAAAACTAGAAACCAAAGAACTATAAAGAACTGGGCCACATTCATTCCAAAGAAGAAAAAGAAAAGGCACAGGTAGAACAAATATAAAGTACAGAATAAGATTTAAACCCTAAATGCATCAGAATTGCAATAAACATTAATGGACTAGCAGTTCTAATTAAAGACAGATTATAGGTAGCATAACAGAACAGATCTAGTTACATATTTTCAAAGGGATGTATTTAAGCAAAAACATACATACTTAATCATTTGAGGAAAAAATACTTCATGAAAATACTGTTAATATGGCTTTCATTCTTTCTTACCTTCTTTTGTAAATGTATTTCACTGTTTTTTATTGAATAATGTTAATGCTACAGAACATTTAAGAATATAATAACCATCTATCTATAATACCCTTGACCTAGAATCATCTGTTGTTAACAGTTTGTAACGGTTGGTTTATATAGACACACACATACACACACACACACACACACGTGCATACACACATACTTACATGCGCACACACACACATATACATATATTATGCAATAGTAACAGCAGTGGAAGCACAGAGTCTTAACCACTGGACAACCAGGAAGGTCCCAAAGTTATAGAGATTTTAAACTGCGGTGGTTGCCAGGGTTTGGGGGTGTTAAATAGGCAAATCACAAGGGTTTTTATAGGGTAATAGAACTATTCCTTATGACCCTATAATGGTGGATTTATGACATTAGGCTTCCCTGGTGGCTTATACGGTAAAGAATCTGCCTGTAATGCAGGAGACTCAGGTTCATTCCTTGGGGTAGGGAAGATCCCCTGGAGAAGGGAATGGCTACCCACTGCAGTATTCTTGCCTAGAGAATTTCATGGACAGAGGAGCCTGGTGAGTTGCACTGTCAGAACCCATACAACTTTACAGCACCAAGAGTGAATCTTAATATATGCAAAATTTTTTAAAGCATTTTGGAGATTGAGGAATACAGGATGGAATGCAGAATATGACAGAACTATGTTACAAATACGTTAAACAACTTTGTTGAAGGGAGTGAAGGAAAAGGGTGAGGATTTAAGTAACTTTGGAAATTACTGGGAGCTATAAGGCTAAAGTAAAAAAGAACTGCATTTACCACTGTACTTGATTTAAACTGTATCCCATGAAGGTATGGGTTAACAGTTCTGAAATCACTATATACTGGAGTCGAACACTAAACTTTTCTCACTGTTGGAATGGCAGCTACAGATAAACAAGGTGAGAAAGCTGCATGATCCACGTAGCAAAGAGGAAAGATGAGGGAGGGGGGCATTACAGGCAAGAAGCACACACTCCAGGACAAGTAGAAATACAAGAGGCACGTTGAGGACACCATGTTGAAGCAGATGGTTTATATAAGGCAGTGGTTTTCAAGTTATGCTCTCTTGACCTCCCACGTGGGCTGGTTCACAAGAGGGCAAGGAGGCCAGCTATTGAAGTCTTTAAGTAAGTCAGTACAGTAAGTGTAAAGTCGCTCAGTTGTGTCTGACTCTTTGCAACCCCATGGACTGTAGCCTATCAGGCTCCTCCATCCATGGGATTTTCCAGGCAACAGTGCTGGAGTGGATTGCCATTTCCTTCTCCAGGGGATCTTCCTGACCCAGGAATCAAACCCGGGTCTCCCACACTGCAGGCAGACGCTTTACCGTCTGAGCCACCAGGGAAGCCACAGTGAGTGTAGGAAGTACAATTAGGAAGATTGATCTAACAGTGGAGCCAGAAGCTGTGTTGGGAAACCATTCTGTAGGTAGGTTGAGATGACATGAACATAAATGTATCTTCAGCCACTGGTTTGAAAATAAAAGCAGAGGATGAATGTGTGGATGCTCACCAAGGAAAAACCAGCATTACTGGGTTACAAATTAGATAGATGTTGTAGGAGGGGAAGGAGGAGTCAAAGATCCATACACTGATAGTAACGGGTAAGGAGGGTTGCAAGGTACAGAACATACAGTTATAAGTAAATCCTAGGATGTAATGCATAGCATGGTGATATAGTTTACAGTACTGTATTGCATATTTGAAAATTGTTAAGAGAGTAGGTTTTAAATGTTCTTACAGAAAATTCTTGTAACTGTGTATGGTGACGGATGTTAACTAGACTTATTGTGGTGACCATTTTCCAGTATATGCAAATATCAAGTCATGTCGTGCATTTGAGATTACTGTGTTAAATGTCATTTATGTTGTTGTTCAGTCACCAAGTCATGTCCGACTCTTCATGACCCCATGGACTGAATATCATTTATTCATCAGTTAAAAATAGAAATAAAGGGAAAGAATTAAGTTTTTTTTTTTTTTTTAAAAAAAAGGAAGGAAAAGAAACACTGTCTTGCTGCCACATATGGACAGATGCAGAGAGGTGAGCCAGTCCAGGCTGTCAACATAACAGGACTTCTTCATTGGCAACTCAGCATGAAAGGTCTTGTAAAGTCTTCAGTTTTACAGAAGATCTTCATCATAATTATAATTTATGAATAAAATGGGTATTTTTAAGTATTTTATTTATTCATTTATTTGGCATGCACGATCTTAGTTGCTTGACCAGGGATTGAACCCACACCCCTTGCAGTGGGAAGCACAGTCTTAACTGCTGGACCGCCAGAAAAGTCCCAAAACGGATGCTTTTAAAGCATTAAAAAAAGAACCTCATATTGAATTTAAATCCAGTGGTACTAGATTATATGGGAATATGGAAAATATGTTGAGTCCACATTCTAGAGGGAAATACAAAGTGGATTGAAGTGATTAAATTGAGTATGTAAACTTTAACTGCGGTGACTGACGGTGGGATTATACCTTAGGTTGGCAGTGAGGATGAACCCATAGCAGACCTGAGAGCTGTGTTCTTGTTTACACTTCAGGTCCTAAGGTCAGCTGCTTCCTTAGAAACCACTAAGCTGGAAAGCCTCTGTGCCTTGTAGAATGCCTGTGTTAACCTGAAAAACCGTAGGCTCTGTGGCACAGCTAAAAATCCCATACCCAGAGTCTGGGGACTGGCTTCTGGTGAAGTAACATTCTCAGGGTATAGTATTGTTAGGTAAGGCAGAGACTGTTAACGATGTGGTTTCCTGGTGGTGAAGATAAAATCCCCAGCAGAAGACTTGTTATTCCTCTGACCTGGTGACACGAGTCCCAAACCAATGGTTCAGCTTTGTGAAGGGTAAGAAAGTCACCAGGATTACAGCCCATCCCCCCAAATCCCCCCGCCAATAAAATAAACTCCATATGAACTAAACATATAGAGAGATACAAATATTTACTTGCTCTCAGCATAAGAAAGGCTTATCTGATATAAATGCAGACATTTAATACAAAGGTTCACAAATGTATAACATGTTCATATTAGCAAAATTCATCAACAAAATCAGTATTAGTTAAGACATAAAATAGACCCAAAAAAGGCCTAGAACCAACAATACTCCAGTTGTAATGAGCACACCCAGCACCTATATCTTGGTTTCAGATATATTTCTCTAGTAAAAGAAATGTATTCTTGGAGAAATAGGTAATTGGAGCACTCCTTGGAGAAACAGCTAATTCTAGGAATGAGACAAGAAATATACAAGATGAACCTTGACCATCTTTTAGTATCACACAATAACAAAATGTTCAAAAAACATAAAAATGAAAACAATGATGGGGGTGTATCAAAGGGACACAAAAGTCAACTAAAAGAGATCCCAGCGACCAAATCTAGAACAATTTGAGCAACAAAATAAAGTACTATTGTGTTAGAGCCCAAAATGTATAATAAATATCCATGAGTTCATACTGATATAAATGATGGTTTAATCAATGAATAGAAGAGAATAGAAAAATTTCCCATGCCGAAGAATCACAAATAATTTATGTAAATACTCTGCCCTCATAGAGGTGGAGCATAATTCTTCATTCCTTAAGTATATAGGCTGTATATAGTCATTTCCTTCCAAAAGGTATGGTATGGGAAGTGGGGCAGTGTTTTGGCAGGGAGTATTTAGTAACCTTACCTGATAATTTCTTCTACAGCCACATGATCCAGGTTGTCATCAGTGATAAGGGTTGATCATATGTACCCTTGATAATGTCAGGAAAACGACACATTATCTTTGTGGTATTCCTCCCCAAACCCCTACCCTGGTACCAGTTGAGGGAGATTATAAAAATTACTTGACCAGCAATCTTCAGAACTATCAAATCATAAAAAATAAGGTTTGGGAAACTTTTTGGGTTGCTTGGGGTGACATGGTGATTAAATGTCATGTCACAAATGGAGTGAGATTCCAGATGGTATCCTAAAATTTGTTGTTTAGTTGCTAAGTCATGTCTGACTCTGTGATCCCATGGACTGTTGCCCATCAGGCTCCTCTGTCCATAGGATTTCAGAAACTAAGCAAATCTGAGTAAAATATGAACTTTAATTAAATATAATGTATTGTTAATAGTTCATTAACTGTGCAAATGTACCATACTACTCTAAGATTTTTTTAATATAAATATATTTATTTTAATTGGAGGTTAATTACTTACACGTGTTCCTCATCCTGAACCCCCCCTCCCTGTTCCCTCCCCGTATCATCCCTCTGGGTCATCCCAGATACCAGCCCCAAGCATCCAGTATCATGCATTGAACCTGGGCTGGCGACTTATTTCATATATGATATTATACATGTATGGTACATGAGAACTGTCTGTTCTATCATTATAATTTTTTTGTAAATCTATAGTAAAATTAAATTTGTATTTTAAAAAAGTAAATTGAAGACATTATAACATTTTAGTCCTGATTACTGTGTCTCCTAAACAAGTGCATTCTTTTGTATAGCCACATGATTAATATCACCTAAGAAAATAACAATGATAAGATATTAACAGCTAAAGTACAGTCTGTATTCAAATTGCCCAAGTTGTTCTAATAATACCTTATGTAGCTGCATTGTTGTTTTACAAAGAACAACCAGAACAAAAATAACAACAGATTTCGATCAGGGATTACACATTGCATTTAACTGGCATTTTTTTTTTCTCTGTCTCCTTAACATAAAACAGTTCTCTCATGACAAGGAATTTTTAACAACCCTTTCTTTTCAATGGACATATCAGCTGTCCTTTGTTTAATCACTTGTGTTTTTTTCTTTTTAGGGAGCAAAAAGCTGTAAAGTCAGAATTGGTGGATTCTGTACCATTTCTCAAGAGTGGGAGTAGGATCATCCAAAAGTGCTGTCCTGAAACAGTGACATTTCCTGAGAGCCAGAGAGCTTGTTGGTGCCAAACTGTCAGGCTGGTTTCCTGCTATGAGTGATGTCAGGATTAAATGAGGCGGTGGTATAGTTCTTCTGGCACATGTTTGCTTTCTTTTTTCTGTTGATGAGTTGCCCAGGATAGTATAAAGTTCCCTCCTGTCTGATTTGCTTGTACTAAGAAAGTACTTAGACATCCTCTCATCAGCTGACCACCTCCAAGAGAACACAGAGACTATCTTTAGATGCTTTCACAATGTTTAATTTTTACGTTCTGGTGGTTCGATTTTTGAGTTCTGTTATTGATTATTTGTTAAACAAAATAAGGAGACCAAACCTTCTCTAAACCTCATTAAACAAAGAGTAACACTCAGGATGCCTATGAAAAGAGGGAAAGTTCTCAACATAAATAGAAAGATTGTTCTAGCTCTAAGGAGTGGCATGAGAAAAAGAAATTATTGAACTGGAAATAACAGGCCTATTAGATGTGAACAAGTGAAATGAAGGAAGTGGTTTAAGAAATATGAAAATAGACTGTTTTGATTTCCAAATCATCACACGTTTAGTTTTAATTAAAAAGCAATGGGGACTTCACAGTGGTATCCTTATTTCTGGAATATACAGTGCCTGTCACAAAGTATGCCATCGGTGCAATCTGTTTTTGTATAATGGAGACAAATTAACAGATTATTTGAAAGGAAAATAATTCAGTTCACTTTAGACTGGTTGGAGCCCAGGAGAGAGTTGCTCTGCTTGTTTGTGAGGGCACTGTAGATGACTGCAGTATGGATCACACAGCAGATATGAATGCGCAGTGGGAGGACTTGGCAGCAATTTTAAATCTGAGTTCAATTCAGGGAAGTTCACTTGGAGGTCAGGATAGAACCCATGTTTATGGCTTTTCTTACTCATCTCCTTTTTATTTGTGTAGAGGCGTGTACTTCAAGAGAGGAAGTTTTCTCAACATATTCAGAAGTGGTTTATGTGCGATTTTTCTTCACCAGAAGCCTTTTTTAAACTTTAGATTACAGCCAAACTCTCCTTATCTTTAATGTTGATGGGGCTAATGCTGAGCTTGGGTTTTAACAGATCCTGTGTTTAAGGGGCTAAATAAAGAAATAGTTTCTCTGAGCTGAGAGTTATTCAAGAGTCAGGGGTTGGTCAGATGATGTGAGTAATTCTTAACTCCATCAAGTATAGCCACTTAACAATTTTGATAGGAATGTAGAGCATGTGAATGTTGATTAAACATGTCAATATTCCTTTTGTAGACTTTGTACACAGTCAAAAAATGGGTCTCATTTCTCCAAAGAAGACATACAGATGCCCAACAGGAACATGAAAAGATGCTCAATGTCGCTAATTAGTAGAGAAATGCAAATCAAAACTACCCTGAGGTATTCCCTCACGCTGGTCAGAATGGCCATCATTACAATATCTACAAATAACAAATGCTGGCGAGAGGGTGTGGAGAAAAGGGAACCCTCCTACACGGTTGGTTGGAATGTAAATTCATACAGTTACTATTTGTGGAGAATAGTGTGAAGTTTCCTTAGAAAACTAGAAATAGAATTACCGTATGATCTGGCAATCTCACTCCTGGGCACGTATCCAGAAAAAACTATAATCCAAAAGGATACATGCACCCCTTTGTTCATGACAGCAGTATTTACATTAGCCAAGACATGGAAGCAACCTAAATGTCCATTGACAGGTGAATGGATAAAGAAGATGTGATACACATATACAATGAAATACTACTCAGCCATAAAAAAGAATGAAGTAATACCATTTGCACCAACATGGATGAACCAACAGATTACCGTACTGAGTGAAGTAAGTCCGACAGTTAAAGACAAATATTGTATCACTCACACGTGCAATCTAGAATTTGACACGGGTGAACTCATTTACAAACCAGAAACCGGCACACAGACCAGTGGTTACCAAAGGGAAAAGGGAGGAGGGGTAAATTAGGAATTTGGGATTAGCAAATACAAACTAGTGTTTATAAAATATAATATATAAATAAGGGCCTACTATATAGAACAGGGAACTAACTATATTCACTATCTTACAATAAACCATAATGGAAAATAATATGAAAAAGAATTATATACATGTATGTATGGGTATAAAAAACTGAATCACTTTGCTGTACAGCAGAAACTGGCACACTATAAATCAACTACACTTTAATAAAAATGTTACAAAATGGGTCTCAGATATCTTTTTATATGTGACAGTAAAACGTTAGTGGGTCACAATTCACAATTACTTAGATAACTTGTGAACATTGATTTTCATTCAACTACTGATGTTGAAGATATATGCTAGGGGTTACACACTGTATGAATTACAGAGTTTTTTGGTATAGAGCAAAGAACACAGGTTTTAAAATTGGAAGTTCTATATTTTGCTTTGGCTTCGATACTTGGTGGGTACTTTATTCATAATATCATTGGTTTCTGAGCCTTATCCATAGAGATAGAACAATAATACCTATCCTGTGTATGAGTTTCTTATTTGTAGTGACAATTAGAATGGAAAAATTAGACCTGGTAAACTGGGGAATGCTGTCGATTTTAGGAAACGTTGTCTTCTTTTAGTTATGTATGGCATTCTATACAGCACTGTCCACAGGAAGCCTGGTTCCTTGAGGGCCTCAAAAGCTGGTGATTCTCTAGGATATTCTGGTTTGAGTTCAGCATTATTTTTGAATATTTTTCTTTAGTCTGAGTCTACCACACAGTCGGCCTGGTAGTTGGAGGGTGAGGTGATGGCCAGGGGAGAGAAGAGGATGATGAAATACTAGTCTGATTTGCTGTGGATTGATTTCTTCCCTTTAGTGTTATCTTTAGGTTTCCTTTTAGAGTAGAAATTAGAGCTCTGAAGTAAAGTTAGAAGTTTAGCTCTGACGACATGAAAATTCCAAGCTTCATAGCTCTTGATGACTATAATTAAAACATGTATAAAGTCTTACAAAGGAATTTTTTTTTTTACTGTGTTTTTTTTTTTTCTCCTTGGCAGTTTTAAACTTGTATCACTGGTTAAAGTATTCAGGGTTGGGGCTTTTCTCATGGGCTTTTTATTCCTGATTGTAATTTTCATACTTTCTTTAAGACCACGTGTTTTACTAAGTGGGAATTCTCTACTAGAGAATTCTTAGCAACAGATCTTAAAATTTGTATAATACAAAGTTATGTATTATTTTGCGGTAATCATGCATGAACTTCTGCTACTTGATGGCTGTTTAAACGGTAGCATAATGACTCATTTAGCAAGGATATACACAGATACATGGGTTATCACTGGACCCTGTACCAGCGGTAATCATTTGGCCATAAACAGGCACAAATTTATTATTTTCAAGGATTTACTAATTTTTACCACTTTATATAACTTTCTCCTTATAATCTCTTATCATTTATTTTAGTGTTTAAGTAAGGACGGAGTTTGGCAAAAGTCAAGATAGCCTATAGTCATTTTCACATTACTTTTAAAAATACACTTTGACCTTAGCATATGAACTGCATATTGCTTAATCATAATCAGCTTTAATCCAAAACTAAAGTAACCTAATGTCGTCACACCTTAGTTTCTTGAATTCAGAAATTCAGATTCTTTGGCCCCACTTCCAAAGATTCTCATTCCCAGTTGTTCCTTGTATCTGGACAGATTTGGGAGCTTCTAAAGTGTTCTTGCCTGGAGAATCCCAGGAACAGGGGAGCCTGTTGGGCTGCTGTCTATGGGGTTGCACGGAGTCGGACACGACTGAAGCGACTTAGCAGCAGCAGCAGCAACAAACCATTTATAGAGAGCTTTTCAAATAGTTTAAGGGTTTAGGATTCCTCCGAGGATTCTACAATCAGTGAAACTAAATTGAATTCTCTAGGACAACTTAACGCATTTGCCTCATTTATTTGCATTCATCTCTTATTTTTTGATGATCCCAAGAAAGATTTCCTCTGAGGGGAAAAATACTACTTTGAAAAAATTCAGAAAACTACTGTTATAAACTAGATTGTTTCTAAAATTCCCTCTTGTTTAAGATGCTGATTTTATCCTAAAAACTCAGAGTCTGTGTTAATGTTAGAGACCTAATCTTCAAACAGAATTGAACTATGATAAAGGGCAAAATACATTTGCCCTCTTTATCTTGCATGAAGCCTTTTATAAATATAAACTTGGTTGCCAGAATAGCCTGCCTTTTTGTTTTCACTAAATTCTGTGAATTCTTTCTACATATAGTATTTCATTGTCCTCCTGATAGAAGCACACTATAGTTTCACTTGGCTAAAAGACATATAGGCAGTGGAGTGCTGGGAATGCTTAACAACGGGAGCAAAGGGACTGATTCATATCATTTACCAATTTCCATGATGTAAATACTCCCAACAATAATAGCCTGTTTCACACTACCAGTGTGATGTCACCAAGCGTGGAGCTGGGACGAGACACCCACAGTACTATTTCCACTGCACACATAGAATAGCCATAAATAACTTCAAGAGCATAGCAAAATTGAATAAGATAATTAGGAAATGAGAAGTTTGAGTATTTACCATTTTGACTGTTCATGTGTTTTCTATATTCAAATTAGTTGACCATAAGCTATTCTGGAAATTGTTTGCATGCTTCTTTGGTGAAACTGTTTCAAAATGGGAGATTTTTTACTTTACATTTTCTACTTTATTTTTTAGATTACCTATACATTTTAAACAACAACAAAAACAGTATTTAAAAAGAAGCCCTCCAAAATATTTTAACATGTGGCTAAGTTGGGGAACCACCTATGGTTCCCAAACTCAGCTACCCAAACTAAACAATGCCTTTTTGGTTCTCTGGTACCATAGAGCTGATTTCTGTGCTTAGTCGTTGTGACCAGTACATTTTGACTATTTGTTTATGCTCTGTTGTGTTTTTTCAAATTATCTGAGAAATCATTTGCCAAATGTATATGTTAGAAAAAAAAGAAAAATTAATTAAGACTAGGAAAAAATAGCAATCAAAACAGAAAATAAAAACCTGTGAATACAAGTACTGTATAAATATGCCAATCCTAAGGCTCATCATGATTGAACAACAAATTTTGCATTATCGGCTTCCTGGCAACTAGTCGGTAGGGAAAAAAGGAGCAATATAATTCTTATCAGATAGAAGGTAGGGCATCATTTTTTCAAAGAAAGCTAAGTACTGAATTCCAAGGTAAATCTCACATATGAGATTTAATATACAGGAATACCAATATAATACACAATGCTCTTAATACTATTCCCCTGTTATTTATAGTCATGGGTTTCATATGGCAGTTTCTTATACTGTACCTCAAGAAGAAACAAGAATGTATTATTAAAAAGTAATAATAATTCCGTTGAAGTGACTTTCCCTCAAAGAAGAGACGTGTGATGTTTAAGAACATAACCTGGTAGTTGAGCTTGATCCAAATTTAGGATGACACCACCTAGAGAAATAAAGGTTTAAAACAAGGATGGCCAAAAGCAAAAAGGAAGGGCAAGTTAAATCCACTTAGCATCTGTCCTTTGTTGTGAACTCATGTTGGTGCTGTGTTGACAAGTTTCCGAGACCAGGGTCGGCAGAAAAGAGTGGAGTGAATGCGTAGCAGTTTCTCTCTTGGTCACAGGAATGAACAGCTGGGAGACCTCCGCACGTTTACTATCCTTAGGCCAGGCTATTTTATGTTCATTTCACTGGTCTCAGTCTTCAGTGTAAAGTGAATTACAGGCAGATGGGGTTTGTTTATACTCTGTGATGAGGGCCTGGAATGTTTTATTTTGCATTGCTCTTTAAGACTGTACATGGTATCTTGTTAATTATGACTGACTCTCCATAACGAGCCTGGTACATCTGTCTTTCATCATTCTGATTTTCGATTCTATGTTTTGTTTCTTTAATATTAGCTATTCCATTTTAGTTAATCTCTCTTCTCATTGAGTTTCTCCTTTAATGTGATAGAACACTATAATTAACATTTTTTGTTTTTTGGGGAGCATGATTCTGAAAGCAGTGGAATAAGGAGAATTTGCCAACTGAGCAACCCCAGGTGCCAATGAGTATGGTCATATTACGTATTGGTGTTATATGGTTTATTACCAGCAATAAGCTGTTTATTATGCTTACTTTTAACAAACTACAGTTACAATTCTATTATTAGAGCAGTAACTTGTAATACAAAGACAATTCAGGGAAAATTAAGATAGTTCTGAAATTAAATGTTAGCATCATTAACTATAATATTTGGGGATGTTTTCCTCTAAGTATCAATTTATGTACCATGTGATTGTTCTAATCAATATATTATCTAAAAAACACAGTTCATCCACTGGAAAAAATGCCTACCGACTCTCCTACTGTATTTTACTTGTTTGACTTTTGTGTTATTACATAGTCCTTAAATGGGTATTTTATACATTCCTTAAAAGAATATAAATTATGTTACTTTTCCAAAGAGCAATTTGGCAATATATATCAAAGATCTTCAAAATCTCAGCCCCTTTGACTTAGCTATTCCACTTCTACGATATGTCATTAGGAAATAAACAGTGATTTTTAAGTGTGGATTTTGCAGCGAGAATGCCTGACTTTGAATGTAGCCAATAAACTTACAAGATATTTGACACTGGATTTTTTTAAAACTTCTATAAGGCTCAGTTTTTCCATTTATAAAATAGGTATGAAAATATCACCTATCTCTAGGTGTTAGTATGAGAACTAAGTTGAAATGATATCTCAAAAGTGTTTAATATCCTGCCTAATATAAAATGTTGATAAATAATTGCTATTAGTAGTCATTATAGAAAGACTTTTAAGGATAAAATTTATGTGCTCTAAGATATCAATTGATTATGTTTAAATTATGATATTTTATAACATAATTAGAACTTTTTTTTAATATTGGTCTTTAAAATGTTAAGATAATATTGTAATATTGTAAGATTATAGAGAAACTTGAAAAGATAATGCCAAAATGTTAAGACTGGATCACTGTTAATTTTTAAAACTACGTGATATATTCTCTGACATAAATCATACCAATGTTTTCTTAGGTCTCCCAAGGCACTAGAAATAAAAACAAAAATAAACAAGTGGGACCTAATCAAGCTTACAAACTTTTGCACAGCAATGGAAACCATAAACAAAATGAAAAGACAACTACAGACAGAGAAAATATTTGCAAACAGTGCAACAGACAAGGGCTTAATCTCCAAAATATAAAAACAGCTCATGTAACTCAACAACAACAACAACAAACAACCCAATCAAAAAAATGGGCAGAAGACCTAAATAAACATTCCTCCAAAGACATACATATGGCCAATAGGCACATGAGAAGATGCTCAACACCACTAATTATTAGAGAAATGAAAATCAAAATTACACACCTGTCAGAATGGCCATCATTAAAAAGTCTACAAATAAGTGCTGGAAAGGGTGTGGAGAAAAGGCAATCATCCTCCTTCAATGCTGGTGGCAATGTAAGTTGGTGCAGCCATGATGTAAAACAGTATGGAGCTTCCTCAGAAAGCTAAAAATAGAATTATCATATGATCCAGCAATCCCACTCCAGAGCATATACCCAGACAGAACTATAATTCAAAAAGATGCATGTACCCCTATGTTCATAGCAACAGTATTCACAATAGCCAAGACATGGAAACAACCTACATGTCCATCAACAGATGAATGGATAAAGATGTAGTGCGTACATACAAGGGAATACTATTCAACCATAACAAAGAACAAAATAGCATCATTTGCAACAACATGGGTACAACTGGAGATTATCATACTAAGTGAAGTAAGTCAGAAAGAGAAAGACAAATACTATATGGTATCACTTATGTGTGGAATTTAAAACATGACACAGATGAACCCATCCAGGAAACAGAAACAGACTCAGAGAGAACAAACCTGTGGCTACCAGGAGGTCGGGGTGGAGGAAGGATGGATTGTGAGTTATAGGTTAGCAGATGCCAACTATTATATATAGAATGGATAAACAAGAGCCTACCTTATAGCACAGTAAACTGTATTCAGTATCCTTGGATAAACCATAATGAAAAGGAATATGAAAAAGAATACATGTATCTGTATAACTGAGTCATTTTGCTATACTACAGCAATTCAGTTCAGTTCAGTCGCTCAGTCCTGTCCGACTCTTGGCAACCCCATGAATCGCAGCATACCAGGCCTCCCTGTCTATCACCATCTCCCAGAGTTCACTCAGGCTCACGTCCATCGAGTCAGTGATGCCATCCAGCCATCTCATCCTCTGTCGTCCTCTTCTCCTCCTGCCCCCAATCCCTCCCAGCATCAGAGTCTTTTCCAATGAGTCAACTCTTCGCATGAGGTGGCCAAAGTACTGGAATTTCAGCTTTAGCATCATTCCCTCCAAAGAACACCCAGGGCTGATCTCCTTCAGAATGGATTGGTTGGATCTCCTTGCAGTCCAAGGGACTCTCAAGAGTCTTCTCCAACACCACAGTTCAAAAGCATCAATTCTTCAGCACTCAGCTTTCTTCACAGTCCAACTCTCACATCCATACATGACCACTGGAAAAACCATATTCTTGACTAGACGGACCTTTGTTGGCAAAGTAATGTCTGCTTTTGAATATGCTATCTAGGTTGGTCATAACTTCCCTTCCAAGGAGTAAGCGTCTTTTAATTTCATGGCTGCAATCACCATCTGCAGTGATTTTGGAGCCCCCCAAAATAAAGTCTGACACTGTTTCCACTGTTTCTCCATCTGTTTCCCATGAAGTGATGGGACCAGATGCCATGATCTTAGTTTTCTGAATGTTGAGGTTTAAGCCAACTTTTTCACTCTCCTCTTTCACTTTCATCAAGAGGCTTTTTAGTTCCTCTTCACTTTGTGCCAAAAGGGTGGTGTCATCTGCATATCTGAGGTTATTGATATTTCTCCTGGCAATCTTGATTCCAGCTTGTGCTTCTTCCAGCCTATCGTTTCTCATGATGTACTCCGCATATACGTTAAATAAGCAGGGTGACAATAATTTTTTTTAATTGAAGTATAGTTGATTTACTACAGCAATTACAACATTGTAAATCAACTATACTTCAGTTAAAAAAAAAAACTAGCTGATAGAGGGATTTGTTTTATTAACACTATTCTTTTGTGTGTGGCTTTATTTTTCATTTTTTAAATTATTTATTTTCGGCTGTGCTGGTTCTTTGTTGCTAGAAGGTGTTTTCTCTAGCTGCGGCATGCAGAGGCTACTCTTCATTGCAGTGCCCGGACTTCTCATTGTGACGGCTTCTCTTGGTGCCGAGCCTGGACTCTAGGGCATGCAGGCTTCAGCAGTTCTGACACGTGGTTTCTGGGCTCTAGAGCACAGGCTTAGTAGTTGTGGCACACAGGCTTAGTTGCTCTGCGGCATGTGGAATCTTCCTGGATTCAGGGATCAAACCCGTGTCTGCTGCATTGGCAGGCAGATTCTTTACCACTGAGCCACCAAGGAAGCCCTTTCAGTGTTTTTAAAAGAATGACAAGAGTAATAAAAAAGGAAGTTTAAATCCTTGGAATTAGTGCTTTTGTAATTTGTTTAAATGTTAAATTGATCAGTTTTTTATTAAAATATTATTGATGCATTTTTAAAAGTTTGAAAGACTTTGATATATCAGGCTTGTGAAAAGTTTTGTAAAAATTGTAACAAATACATTTATAAAAGAAAGATGGTTTATTCAGTCATGGAATTTCTTGGTGATTTTTATTGTCTTTTTAGTGCTTTTGTATATCTTCCAAAAATTATGCAATAACTTCGTTTTTAGAATCTTAATCAGAAAAGTATTTAACCAGTTTTTATATGAATTGATCCTTAACTTTTATGCTTTGATGACATTAATTCTAGTATTGAGCGCACCCTTATTCATTGCTTCTTAGATTGCCCTTTGAACATGTAATTTTCAGACAATTTTGGTGGAAGTTGGATTGTGTCTTAACATCTGTCCAGAAGATAGCTATTTCAAGTATTTTTCATATATGAAAAATGATACAAGAACCATCCTCACTACTGCATTCCCATAAATTTTATTTCCTTTTTTAAGCAGTGTTTTTCAGCATAGTCAGTGTTCATATAGGCAACTTTACCTTAATGGGAGGAAAGGGTATTATGAGTATTTTGGCAAAGTTCTCGCCTCTTTAGGCAAAAATAAGATTAAGAGGAAATAAGCAACTATTTCTTCCTGCCTCTGTAACTGAAATGATATTCATATTTATAGGTCAACTTTATTTGTAGTAAATACTCCCTTTCTAAACTGTAAGTTTATCTTGTAGGTCGCCTGCTAAAATAAACTTTATTTGCTTTTGTACACTATGTGCTCATGCTTTGGCTTTATGCCTGACCTCCCAGGTTGCAAACATCTACAGTAGAGCCCAATATTAAAGGAAATGAACCCAAAAAATAACTGAGAAAATATTACAATGTTAGTAATAAATTATCCAGTATATTCTCATTGGAGCAATAAATTATAATATGAACAGTGGTGGTCTTTAAAAATTGTCCCACTATTCACTAAGACATTTAATCTTTTCCATGTTCCAAATGAAATACATTATTGGTTTCTACTCTTTACAACATTTAGGTGTTAGGGACATAATATTTGTTCATTTGACTGGTTCTGTTCAACACAGAGGTTAAAAAAATAAAGGCAAAACACCTGTATGGATAGCACCAACTAGCACCAAATCTTACTATATGTAAGAATATTATTTTCGAAGTCAGTTATGTATACATTAATACAAACAATCTAAAATAGAGTATGCTAAAGGAAAAACGAGTAATGCTAACAAATTCTAAAATTCACAATAAAAGTAATTTAGAAGTCTCTGGAAGAGGGTGGGATCCTGATGGGAAAAAGTTAATTAAGCCAGGAAAAAAAAAAAATAGAAGAAAGAAAGGCGAGGAGGGAGGGGAGGATAAGGAGGGAAGGAGACATTGCAGGCAGGAAGCACACACTCCAGGACTGAAGTAGAAATACAAGAGGCATATTAAGGAAACCATGTTGGAACAGATGATTCATATAAGGCAGTGGTTTTCCAAATTATGTTCTGATGAGTCCCCACATGGGCCGGTTGGCAAGCAGGTGACGAGGCCAGCTCCTAAAGTCTGTAAGCAAGGCAGTACAGCAGGTGTGTTAGGAAGACTGATCTGACAGTGGAGCCAGAAGCTGTGTCGGGAAAACCATTAAGTCAGATGAGATGGCACAAGTCCAGATGTATCACCGGCCACTGGTATATAAATAAAAGAGGATGGATGCATGGGTGCTCCCCGAGGAGACACCTGAGTGACAGATTGAATGTGTGATATAGCCGGGGAAGGAGAAGTAAAAGATTCATACACTGACAGTGATGGAGAAGTTCCTGTTGAATTTAAACCCAGCTACTAGTACTAGGTTGTATGAGAATATGGAAGACAATATGTTGATTGTGTCCCGGTTGTGAAAGGAAATACAAAGTAGACTGAAATGATTAACTTGAGTATGTAAACCTTTATCTGCGATGGCTGACGGTGGGATTATACCTTAGGTTGGCAGTGAGGATGAACCCATAGCAGACCTGAGAGCTGTGTTCTCGTTTACACCTCAGGTGCTAAGTCAGCTGATTGCTTAGAAACCACTAAGGTGGAAAGCCTCTGTTCCTTGTAAGGTGCCCGTGTTAAACTGAAACGCCCTAGGTTCTGTGGCACAGCCAGAAGTCTCATAGCCAGAGTCTGGGAATTGGCTTCTGGTGAGGTAGCATTCACAGGGTAGTAGTATTAGATAACGGAGAGTATTAACGATGCGGCTTTCGGTTGGTGAGGATAAAATCCCGAGCAGGAGAAGACTTGTTATTCCTCAGACCTGGTGACATGAGCCCCAAACGCATGGTTCAGCTTTCTGAAGGATGACTCACCAGGGATTTATAGCCCATCCCCCCTCCCTCAGATAAACTATAAATGCACTAAAAATCTGTCTTTCTCTATATCTCTCATATAAAGATATATTCACTTGCTCAGTCTAAGAATGCATATTTAAATGGAAACACTTATTTGAAAGTCCTTAAATTAGTATGTTATGGGCTGAATGGTGTCCCTCTCCCAAAACTTGTATGTTGAAGTCTTAACCTCCAATAATCTCAGAATGTGACTGTATTTGGAGATAAGATCTTTAAAGAGGCAAGTAAGCTAAAATGAGGTATTCAGAGTGGGCCGTAATCCAATATGACTGGTATTCTTACAAGAAGAAGAAGGGATTAGGACACACACACAGACCAAGGCATGATATGAGGACACAGTGAGAATGTGACCACCTGCAATCCAAGAGAAAGACCTCAGGAAAAAACTAAACTAGCCCACACCTTGACCTTGGACTTCCAGCCATCAGAACTGTGAGACGATAAACAGCTGTTGTTTTAACCATCCAGCCTGTGGTATTTTGTTATGGCAGCCCTGGCAAACATAATACATTATGTATTTGAGCAAACTTCATAAACAAAATCAAAAGATAATAACCTAGAAAGATATTGGCTAACATACAAAACACACAAGGGCCTTGAATCACCTACACTCCAGTAACAATGAGCACACTTAGCACTCAGATATTAAATACCAGACAGTCTTAAATACCACTGTCCAATAAAGGAAACCAAGGCTCCATGGAGAAGTGGCTGATTCTAGGAATGCAACAGGAATTATTACATGGTATGAGCCAGGTCCATTTTATAGTGCCAGAAAGTAATTAGTAATTGCTTAAAAAAACAGCCCCTCCCAATTATAGAGGTATATCAAAGGGACGCAGGAACTAACTGAAAGATCTCCCAACGTTCAAAGCTTTGGAGTAACAAATAGATTAAAACCTAAAAAGTGTAAAATAAACATACAAGTACATATTGATGTAAATATTGAAAATGGCTGGGGAATAATAGACAAATCTCCCATGCAGAAGAATTCCAAATAATTTATATGGCTACTCCACCCTCAAGGAGGTAGAGATCAGCTCCTCACTCAAGCATGGCCTGTGCATTGTGACTTCCTTCCCAAGACTACAGCATGGAAAGCAGTGCAGGGCGGGGAGGAACCTACAATGGCAAATCGAACAGACACTGCTTCAGCCTGGTGTTCAGGGCTGCCAAAACAGTGATAAGTCACGCTACTAGTATGTGCCCTTGATATAATATGATGTGATAGAACTGTGCTTCTGTGATTTTCCTCACCAAAACCCATACCATGTCTAATCATGAGAAAAACATCAGCAAATACCTGTCGAGCAGTTTCCTACAGTGTTCAGTTCAGCCGCTCAGTCGTGTCCAACTCTTTGCAACCCCATGGACTGCAGCACACCAGGCCTCTCTGTCCATCACCAACTCCCGGAGTTCACTCAAACTCATGTCCATTGAGTTGGTGATGCCATCCAACCATCACATCCTGTGTCATCCCCTTCTCCTCCTGCCTTCAGTCATTCCCAGCATCAGGGTCTTTTCAAATGAGTCAGCTCTTCCATCAGAATACATCAAAGTATTGGCATTTCAGCTCCAACATCAGTCTTTCCAATGAATATTCAGGACTGATTTCCTCTAGGATGGACTGGTTGGATTTCCCTGCAGTCCAGGGGACTCTCCAGAGTCTTCTCCAACATCACAGTTCAAAAGCATCAATTTTTGGAGCTCAGCTTTCTTTATAGTCCAACTCTCACATTCGTACATGACTACTGGAAAAACCATAGCCTTGACTACTTTGTTGGCAAAGTAATATCTCTGCTTTTTAATATGCTGTCTAGGTTGGTCATAACTTTCCTTCCAAGAAGTAAGCGTCTTTTTTAATTTCATGGCTGCAATCACCATCTGCAGTGATTTTGGAGCCCCCCAAAAATAAAGTCTGCCACTGTTTCCCCAATTTATCTGCCATGAAGTGATGGGACTGGATGCCATGATCTTAGTTTTCTGAATGTTGAACTTTAAGCCAACTTTTTCACTCTCCTCTTTTACTTTCATCAAGAGGCTCTTTAGTTCTTCACTTTCTGCCATAAGTCTGGAGTCATCTGCATATCTGAGGTTGTTGATATTTTTCCTGGCAATCTTGATTCCAGCTTGTGCTTCATCCAGTCCAGCGTTTCTCATGATGTACTCTGCATATAAGTTAAATAAGCAGGGTGACAATATACAGCCTTGATGTACTCCTTTTCCTATTTGGAACCAGTCTGTGGTTCCATGTCCAGTTCTAACTGTTGCTTCCTGACCTGAATACAGATTTCTCAAGAGGCAGGTCAGGTGGTCTGGTATTCCAACAGTGTAGTTGATCTGTATTCCTCAAAACTGTCCAGATCATTTCCCAAGGAGTCTGAGAAATTGTTACAGCCAAGAGTCCTAAGGAGGGAAGACAACTAGCTATAAATATGCTATCTTTAATGGGATCCTGGGACAGAAAAAGGATGCTAGGTAAAAACTGTAAGAAATCTGAATAAAGTACAGACTTTGTGAAAGTCACTCAGTCATGTCTGACTCTGTAACACAATGGACTATAACCCACGGACAGGCTCCTCTGTCCATGAAATTCTCCAGGCAAGAGTACTGGAATGGGTTTCCATGCCCTTCTCCAGGGGATCTTCCTAACTCAGGGATCAAACCCAGGTCTCCCACATTGCAGGCAGATTCTTTACCATCTGAGCCACCAGGGAAGCCTGGACTTTAGTTACTAATATAGTTTAAATGATTTATTAATTATGACAAATATACCATACTCTGATACAAGGTAGTATTAATAGGACTAACTCAGTGTAGGCTATTGGGAACTATCTATACTATCTTCTCAACTTTTCTGTAAAATAAAACTAGTCTAAAACTCTATTTTAAAATAAACCAAAAAGGAAAGTAGACAACAGAATATCATACACTTCATGTATCAGAAAACCAGTGAACACTTGGGAAAAAACTCATACTTAAACTGTTAAAACATATGAGATGATTATGTATCTCTTATTTAGCTGGCAAACTTTTTTAAAAAATCATGATACACACGATTGGCAATGTATAGGAATGTAAAGTAGAACTCCTTCTCTGCAGGGCATATTTGGTAATAGGCAAAAATGTCTATACTCTTTGAAGCAGCAACATCACAACCAAGAAGTGAATATCTGTATGCACAGAAATTTTTTTTGTATTATGTGCAATAATGCAAAGACATCTGGTACAAGCTGCTCAAGCTAATATGGGAAGCACTTCCTCTAAGTTTCCACACCCCACCTGGGAACTTCTTGGAAAAAAGTTTTTTAATGACTGGTCAACCTATCTATACCTGTGATCCAAGGATAAGAAAAATGGCCTAAAAATATGAGCTCTTTATTGACATAGAACAGGAAAGTGGACTGAAGTTCTCTTATGTCCAAGACTTTCTCCTATAATCAACATCCTGGGGCTGATCAAACTAAGACCCCTACTTCCCCAGAGGGACAATCCCTGCTGGGACCAATCTGCCCTTGTTATCAGGGCCAATTTGAGCACTATCTGGTCTAAATTTTGGCTATGAAACTATGACCACAGAAAAATACAATTTTTGACAGTGTGGTCACAATATTATTTAGACTACAGAGAAAGTTTGAAGAAAATTCCTTTTTAGAATTCTTGCCCGGAGGAAATAACTCCTCCTGTGCCTTAAGAAAGGCTTCCCAGATGGCACTAGGGGTAATGAACTTGCCTGCCAATGCAGGAGACACAGGAGACACTGGTTCGATCCCTAGGTTGGGAAGATTCCCTGGAGGAGGGCTGGCAACCTGCTCCAGTAGCCTTGCCTGGAGAATCCCTGTGGACAGAGGAGCCTGGCAGGCTACAGTCTATGGGGTCGCGAAGAGTCAAACATGACTGAGTGACTAAGTACAGCACAATAGCAGAAATCTGGAAATTAACCAAAAGCCTATAAATACGGGACTGTTTAAATAAACCATGCAAATATCAATATGGAATGTAGTGAAGATATCAATACTGTCGACTAATATTTGAAGAGAAAAATTCCATGATATTTTACGTGAAAATGCCAATGTGTACTGCATCATGTCATTTCTGTGTCTATACACACACACACACACACACACACACTCCTTGGATCTAGTGAAATAATTTAATGCTATCTGTTAGAATTAAATCCTGTTAGTAATTGTCATAAAGTGCTTTGAGTTATTTTAATATATATTATAATAAATATATCAAGTATTGTTTCACAGCACTGTCATAATTAGAAATCAGAGTGAAAGACCACTTTTTCCATTATCACAAATTGTGTGTGTGTATGGAAACATTATGTCTGTTTTAGGTTTGCATCCCATGGATAAAAAATGGGATTTGCATACAGTAAAGTGTTGCCTGTGGTAATTTCTGACTCATAGGCTGAGGACAATTTTTATTTTACTTTCTGCAATTTTGCACAAATTTTGCACAAATAATTCCATTTTCCAAAATGTTCAGGATCCACAGAATATTTTTTGTGGAATAAAAGATTTTAAATGGCCTTTTTTAAAATAAATCTTTTGTTCCTATAAGCCTGTGTAAAATATTGAAACTATCCTTTGGTTTTCAAAAAATATTTTTTTCCTTTGCTTTTCTGAGTGGCTTTAGTTTATACACCAATGTTTTGTATACATTTACACCGTCATGTGTTTTCCATGTACTGTCTACTTTTCTATCAGGTGAAATTTTCATGAGCTATTAAAACCATTGTTATGTTTGATTCATCTTCTTGCACTTTTTGCTTTTAGGTTGGTGTTTGGAATGCTTTATCCTGCATATTATTCATACAAAGCTGTGAAAACGAAAAACGTGAAGGAATATGTAAGTATAGTTTTGTGAGTGATCAATTCTAGTTGAATGTTTCCACTGTATACAATACTAGAAAAACATTATTTTAGAAACAGCTGGAATAATGTTTGGGGTTAAAAATGTTACATAAATGTGATGAAGTTCGTCTTTTTTTAAAACTAATTTTGAATATAATTCCAAAGTGAAGTTTCAAAAATAGTTTGCTGTCAGTTGGCATTTAAACAAGTATGATTCCCGAATGAGTCATTGCATCTCTAGTCAACCTCCAGTAAAATAAGAGGTTGGGAAATTGTCTGTTTTTCAGTCTTATAAATGTATAGGTTTACGTGGAATATCTCTATGGCCCCAGAATCTTTTCCTTCCTTCATAGGTGTTTGTCATCTTCTAATTGATTAAATATGTAGTCACCTTATGACTACTGACAGTTACAGTCTTTTTCTCTTCTTGAATCATGGTATGCTGTGATTTCCTCTTCAGTCATCAATCTTTCTTTTCTCTTTCACTTTCCTCTTCCCCATCTTTTAGCTGTTGTTTTTTTTTTTTTTTTTACTTTCACCAATTTTTAAATGTTTATTATAATAAATTCTTCAAATATTGTTTTATGGTACTGGCATACTTTAGTTTTTAGATACAAGCACTTTTCTTCAGTTAACAAGTGCTTCTCAAGCTACTTGTGATACAGGACCACTTTGGGTTTTGTGTTGTTTTTAATAATTTCCATTATGTCATAGACCAATACTTTTAAAAATAAATTTTAAAAGTAATCACTAGAAAAATCAAGTCAAATTCCAAAAACATACAAAATACTACCCAAACTTTTATTATTAGATGTAGTAGATCTGAAATTATTGTCAATTTTATATTTAAAGCAAAACAGTAACACTCCACAACCTTGCACTAGTCCACACACAACACTTTGCCTTATGGTGTCATATTTTAATTGAAATTCTGCTTTGAAAGATAAAAACAAGACTTGCTCTTCATTTCTAAACACCACAAAAATATATGCTAGGAGTATTCAACTTGCTACTAATTAACTGTACTGGCTGATACAATCCTCATTTGAAAAGTTTATGATAGTGTGATTACACAAGATTTTTTTTTTCTGAATCTACTTTATTGTATATTTGAAGTACAGGGTGATATGTTCCTCAGCTCTTACCTGTGAAGTATTATAAACCTAGAATAACCAATAACTGGTATATCTGAGTGTCTCTGTGTATATATCTGTGAAGTATTCTCACTCCCCTCCCAAATGTACAACGTTTTTGTTGGAAAAAAATTACAAATTGAAAATGAAGTTCTCATGAGGACCTTGTCAGCAGGCACACAAATGCCATTCCTTAAATAAAAGATAAGAATATAGGAAAAGGAAATATAAAAGTATGTATGTGTTAGTCGCTCAGTTGTGGCCAACTCTGCGACCCCACAGACTGTAGCCCACCAGGCTCCTCTGTCCATGGAATCCTCCAGGAGAGAATACTGGAGTGAGTTGCCACTTCCTTCTCCAGGGGATATTCCCAACCCAGAGATTGAACCCAGGCCTCCTGCATTGAAGGTGGATTTTTTACCATCTGAACTACTAGGGAAACCCATAAAAGTATAACAAATTACAATGAAAAGAGGCCCTTATGTGTAAATTAATGATAGAAGGGCAGGAAAAACAGTATTATTCAGGGATTGACCTAAGAACCATTATGACAATATTATTACATTTCTTACTATGCGTCAATTTAATTTTGTTAATGTTTTTAAGGACTTAGAAACATAGATTTTTACTCCCTTAATACAACACTCAATTTTACTACTGCATTATTCTATAAATTTGGTGTTAGTAAGAATGGTCTAATCCTCAAATTTTAATTCTGCTTCATAAATTAAAGTAACTTAACCTATGGAAGAGAATCCATTAACATTCTTATTCAAACTGTTGCAAAAACTTTAAGACTTGACATGTGCTTATATATTTATATATACACACCTACTACATACATACATATTTGGATATATACTTCACATATTGCCTTGGACATCTTTTTAGAGATTAACTCATAAAACAAGGAAAGAATTATCTGTACATAATTTTGCTACAGTATTATGACTCTGGAACAAGTGTCTTTAACCATCCCTTTGGGAATATCGGAATCATCAGTGATTGAAGGGAAACTGGGGAAGCAAAAAGGCAGGTGGCTGGAGTTGTTTTGATGATTACATGGTAATCAAATCTGCTTCACAAATTAAGCAAGAGCTAGAGTGAAACGGAAAAACAGGCACAGGCACTGAAACGAGAAAGGCAGGAATCTGCTTTTGACACGGAAGTATGACACTACTGTAAGACCTCCTGGGGACCAAAGCGTCTGCCATCAAGTCTGCTGGAGAGACTAAGCAGAGATATCATACTAGAAAAATAACATCTTAATGTTTATGTAATTTCTACCAATTTCAAAATACTTGTGTGTATTATTATTTCCAGTTGCTACTACAACAGTTGCCACACATTTACTGGCTTAAACCAAAGCCAGTCTCAGAAGTCAGAAATCTGAAATGGATCCACAGGCCTCATTCATTTGGGAAACTAGGGGAAAATCAGTTTCCTTACCTTTGCTAGCCTCTACAGGTGGCCCATACTCCTTGGCTTACGGCTGTATTCCTCCAGCTTCAAAGCCAGAAACATGGGACTGAGACCTCCTCAAGCTGGTATCTCTCTAGTTCTCCTGAGATAAAAGAAGGTTCTGAAGTCCTCTTCCCCTAAAAAAGACTCTCATGGCTACATTGGACTCCCCTGAGTAATCCAGGCTCCTCGCCCCATCTGAGGGTCAGCCGATTAGCCACCTGAATTCCATGTGCAGCCTGATTTCTCCTCTAACACGCAACCTGACATATTCACAGGTTCCAGGGATTAAGACAGGGCCATCTTTGGAGGAGGGAGATGTTATTCTTCTGCCTAATACAATATCTCAGTGGCCCTCACTCCAATTCCATAAAGTAGTAAGGGATATTGGACTATTACAGGCTCAGTGAAGTGAATTAACTTGCCCAGGGTCACATGAATCATTAAGGAGGAAAGGTATCAGATTAGAAAATAAATGAGGGTTTTTCTCACTTGAAAAGCAAAAAAATTGAAACAGCTTTCAGCAACAACCAGCAAATATGCCTGTGATTAATTCCAAGGTGGATCTTCAGAAACCCCACTTGTATGGATATTTTCCAAGTAGAGCAGTGAAATAGCTTAACCAGTACAAGGGCAGGACCCATAAGCATCTAAACCAACTGTAAAATGATTAAAGATAAAATGAGATGTTTTTGAAAGTTCTGTGTGATCTTGGCAGTTCTTTAAATATTTCCAGCATAAATTTATTTGTGACAAAAATTTTGAGTATCATTTTCTTAGTGAACCTCACCTAAACTTAAGTCATCCAGTTTTACCCCTGATTTATAGCAATTTTATCAAAACTCTCTTCTCACAGAGTTTTCTTGTAATCCCATCCAAATCTGTTTTTTATCTGGTAGTTTCTTAATAAAAGTAACTTTCTTAAAATTTCCCTGTTATATTCTTAATAGCCTTTTATACCATCTGTAATATATTTTTTGTATGTATTTGTGTTTATTTTCCCCACCAGATAAGCTCCAAAGAGAGTTTTGTTAATTGCTATATTCCTATACCTAGAACAGTACATGTTACATAGTAGGTACTCAATATTTTTTTAATGAGTAAAGAAGGAAGAAGAGTTGACTTCTAAGTATCTAACAAATCTTAAATGGTATTTACAAGAACATGTCCCTTTCTTCAGTGGATGGATCTAGTTTCTCAGCTTTGATTCTGCTCGTTAAGAAGTACACAGACCAGTCTGACTTATCCCTAAGTCCAGTTATTCTGTGATGTTTGGTTAATACCTAAATTCTACTGATATCTACTTCAAAATTATTCTCAGAAAGCAAACATTTTTGGTTAATTTACTTCTTCCCACCCTAACTGCTACCATTGTCTTTAAGGCTGCAAATATTGTAGATTGCACCTGATAAAACAGATGCTGTATTCAAATCAAAACAAATGGAAAGAGCTGTGTATTTTGGCAATCTTCCTCTCTTCCTTTGCCTATTTTTAAAACGGAGCTTTCCTAGGATATAATTTCCTGTATAGTGTGGCAGCTATGGCCTACTTAAAGTCTTTCAGTCTTGCAGTAATTGAAATGTAAACTTACTGAAGAATTAGTATGGTTTTGCAATTTTTTTCAAGCCTAGACCGTCTCACGACTTGAAAATGGAGTGTTTACTTCCAAGTTGTGTATAATTGCTGTAGCTTTTCTAGGAAACCAGTGTTCTTATTCTAAGAATGTTGGGGAAAGTGGCAATGAAAAGACTGGGCAACAGTGCTTAGAAATCACAGACGTTTGGTCCTGAGATTTACTGTGAGCAAGAACAAAGAACAGGGGAAACTCTGGGAGATTACTTTCTGAAAGGCCCTCCAAAACCCTGTTGACGTAGTTTTTGAAAGTGACCTAATTTTTGACTGAATATTTGGGTGATATGAAGCTGAACGAATATGCCACATGCTTGTCATTTGGTAAAATCTTAAGTTGCCTACTAGTTCTGTTTGTTAGAAATTTGTCTACCAGTTATAAAGGGGAAAAATGTAGTAAAGAAACTTTGTTGTCAAACGTGTTCCCCAGGCATCTTTTCATATTTTGGACTAAAAACACTCATTTGTTTGAAGGGTTTTAATGATTTGTGAAGTATGAAAATTTAACAAATTAAAGGGATTTTTTAAATTTTATCTATTTTTAATTGAAGGATAGTTGCTTTAAAATATTGTGTTGGTTTCTGCAATGCATCAAAAAGGGTTTTTTTTTAAATTTTTTGAAAATTAGTTTTATCAGGCTGCAATCCTGTTTATTTTTTATTGTGATCTACTTTTAATTTACTTTTTGTTTTTAATCAAAGCTTTACTTATTTATACTTTTAAAATCAGACAGTTGTCCAAGGCTTATTATGTAAAACAACAGTTCCCCACCTTCCTCATCTCTATTTCTAACTTTCAAGGAAACTACTTTCAGTTCTTTTATCCAAATCCATTAGTATTTATTTATACATCTAAATACATGCTTGTATGGCTGTTTCTTAATTTTTCAGATGTATCTCATCAGTTGAGTTCCTTCTGTTAGAGATGATTTATAAGTTACCCAATGTCTCTATATACTTGCATAATTTCCAGTATCATTAGAATGTAATTTGAGTTGGATCAGTATTCAGTATTTACATTATTGAGGCTAAATTAGAAAAAAGCAATAGAGTCTAGAGATAAAGAACTAGGTTGCTTGGCTTATCACCTTGGCCCTGTGCCTTACTAGCTGTATCTTTGAATGGGTTATTTTTTTGCCTCACTTTCCTGATCTGGAAAAAAAGTACAGTCGTGGTACTTGCCTCCTCAGGTGGTTGTGAGGATTATATGAGTTAATGCAACAAAGCATTTAAATCAGTGCCTGTTATATAAGGTTTTCAGCATGGAAACACCATTTGCATCTGATGTCTACAGTAGCCTGCCATGACCATTCTTTTTCTTCACAGTAATTTGTTATTCGTTATCTTGTTTTTCTGTTTTGTTTTGTTCGCTTATTTGGCATTCTCTGTTCTCCTTGCTTATTTAGACCCAAACTCTGTGATAGATGTGTGAATTTTCTCTCAGTGCATTCTCATCCATTAGATATTCCAGACTGACTCTTAGATGCTCAGGTTTCTTAATCTCCTGTTTTCCTCTTTCTTCTTTTACTTCCTCATTTTGATGCATGCCTTTCTTCCCAAGAAGGCTTTTTGAGAGGTGTTTTTTTTTTTTTTTTTTTTTTGAGATGAAAGTAGGCTGAAAGTATTTTCCTTCAGAATTTTGTCTTTTAACTTACTGTGTTGCTGTGCAGACATCTGGCACATTTGACGTTTGGCATCTTACCTGCTTGTGGGAATTTTCTGTGTCCCTGTAGTTTAAAAATTTCAAGATGACGTGCCTTGGTATAAGCCAGTTACAGTCAATTTTGCTAAACCTTCAGTCATCCCTTTTAATCCAAGAATGCTTTGTCCTTCAGCTCTGGGAAATTTGTTTAAAATTATTTCTTTAAGGATTTTCTCCACTTCATTTTCAATAATTGTTTTGATCTGGGGTTCCTTTTATTCAGTTAGAAAGCCACTTGGACTGATTCTCTAAATTTTCTGATCTTTTTTCTTCTCTTTCCCAACTCTTTTTTTTTTTTTTTTTTTTGCTGTATTTTATGATAGAGTTCCTCAATCTTCTCTTCTCTTCTGTGTTTAATTTCCAAGGGCTTCTTTTATTCTCTGAATGTCCCTTTTTCGATAGCGTCCTCTTCCTACTGTGTTTAAAATAGCTTCCCTTTTGTCTGAGGATATGAATGATCGCTCTTTAGATGTGTTCTTTCTACATTTCGGCCTCTGTTTTTCATGTATGATTTTTCTCAAAAGTTAGGTAATCCTCAGTTCTCTACTCATATTTGAATATTATAATGAAAAGCTAATTCAAAGTCCTGAACCCATGAAGAGGCTTGCTGACTGTGATCTTCACTACAAGGGGATTTAACTAGGCATTTTATTTGTTCCTAGGACTGCCATAAGGAAGTGCCACAAACTGAGTGTCTTAAAACAATAGAATTTTATTGTCTCGCTCTTTTGGGGCCAAGATATGGGCAGGGCCACTTTCCCTCTGAAACCTGTTGACGAGAATCCTTTCTTGCCTGTTCCTAGCTTCCAGTGGTTGGCAGGAAGCAGTCCTTCCAGTGGTTGGCAGGAAGCAGTCTTTGGTGATTCTTGCCTTTCAGGGGCAGCACTTCAGTCTCTGCCTCTGTTATCCCCATGATGTTCTCCCTCATGTGTCTTTGTCTCTGAGTCTCTTTTTTTTTCTCCTTTTAAAGACACCAGTCACATTGGATTAAGGGCTCACCATACCCCAAGATGACCTCATCCTAACTAATTATATCTTTAGTGACCCTGTTTCCAAGTGGGGTCACATTCTGAGGGTTAGAACTTTGTAGTACTCTTACCAGACTACTGTAACAAAATGCCACACAATGAATAGCTTAGGCCACGTAAAGTTTTTTCTCACAGTTCTCTGGCTGCAAGTTCAAGATGAAAGTCCCATCAGGGTTGGTTTTGGGGGAGGCCTCTTTGTAGCTTACAGACATTCTATCTGTGTCCTCATATGACCTTTTCTTTCTGCGTGCAGGGAGAGAGATTTCTTTAGGGTCTCTTACTCTTCTAATGAGGTGGGGACCCATCTGTTGAAGTGGAGCCCCATCCTTTGAAGTGGGACCTCATCCTTAGGACCTTTTGAATCTTCATCACCTCCTTAAAGTTTCTATCTCCAAATACCATTACTCTGGGGGTTAGTTAGCGCTTCAGCAAGCAAATTTTAGGGGAACACAGTCTATAACAGACTTCAGCATATCTTTCTGGGGAACACATCTCAACCCATCACAGTCATTTCAAATTATCAGTGTCTATATCTTCAGGTGTTTTCTTTTGTGCCAGGCAGATTGTTCCCAGAGAAGACTCTTCCATTCTGAAAGGCACTTGGTTGCTGGCATTCTCGTGGGAAAACAAGGATTGGGGCCCTCAAATACTCAATTTATTATCTGTTACTTAATCCCTGTTGGCCCTACTCAACTGCGCCAGAGATTTGCAAATCCAACCATCGCTTTTTCCAGAGAATAAGCCTCAGGGGGAGCAAGGGGTGTCACCAGACCGCGGAGTGGGAGGCCATCCAAGGATCTACCTGTCCTCGCAGTATCCCTACAGCCATCCTCCATTTGTCCTTTTTGGCCAAGAATTGTGTTACCAATTTTTGAACCTTTTGGAAGCTCTTCAGTGTAAACTTGGGTTGCTTCTCAACTTTTCCCACCGTCCACTTACTCTTCAGTTTTTTCAGCTCTTCTGGGTCAGTTACTACTCATCCATTTCTTTCCTGGGTCCAAAAATGTTGATGCTCTTTTCTATATTCTTCCTGACTTAAGTCTTTCTGAAAAATCACTTTTCTGTTATTTTAATGAGATTTGTAGTGGGGTTACAATTAAATGTGTGTATTCTGGGATCGCAAAGAGTTGGACACAACTGAGCGACTAAACATACACACACACATTCATTCTACTATATTTACCCATATTTCCAAATTGACTTTATGAATGGGATACTTGTGGTTGATTTATATTGTCATATCAGATAATACTTGTTTTACCATTAACATTGGTTTTTAAAATGTGTTCACATAGGAAATAGGTTTGAAGTAGTAATACATATTATTTTTTTCAATCCTTAACAATTTTAAAATTTAATTTTAGCTGACATGCAATGAATACACACTTATCTTGTCTTGAGTTATAGTTGTTGACAAATCAAGTTGTGATAAAATCAGTTTCTGTTTGGGACAGTTAAGAAGAATCGCTTGGGATAGTTCATTATTTTTTTAATATTTATTTATATTTTTTATTTCAGCTGTTTGGATATACATTGTAATATTCTACCATTTACCTTTTTTAATGTAAATTAATTTTTTAAATTGGAAGATAATTGCTTTACAATATTGTGTTGGTCATTATTCTTTAACGAAGTAAATCCACTTACATTTACTTAAAGTAGGTGATGAGTATGCTTTGTAAACTTAATTTTTTGTGTTGGGATTACTTATTGTATATATAATGCATGTTAGTATGTAATTTCACTGCCTGAAGTAATGGGTCCTATTGTAATCATCAAGTGACATACTCTTCCTATGTCTTCTAAAAATAATTTCTTCAGGATCATTACAGTGTATCCTCTTTAGGAAACAAATGTTAAATTTAAATTAAGATTTATATTATTGGGGTTAAATAAAAGCCTAACACAATTCCTTCTAAACTTTAAAAATGTAGATATTTCCCTGGAGGTCCAGTGGTTAGGACTCTGGGCTTCCATTGCAGGGGGCCTGGGCATGATCCCTGATAGGCCAAAAAAAAAAAAAGGCAGCTAAAATTTAATAATGTGAATTAGAGTACTCCTTGACCTTTACAAAGTAAAATGAAAGCATTCCCACAAGTTTCACACTAAGATGGAGCTAGCAACCACAGCTGTCCAATGCAAATGCTTCATAAAACATACACAAAGAAAAAATTTCTCCCAGTAACATTTAAACCTAAGAGGCTAAGTCAGGCTTTTGCTAATATCTAGGAAGAATTTTACCAACTGCAGTGCCAATGGAAATAGATTTCAAAAATCAGGGACAGAAACTGTTGTTTCCATTAAAGGAAATGTTGTTAAATAGTAAATTGGAGGGAGGCCTAGCCACCTCCACCCTAATCCCTAGTGATGGAACAGCTTAAAATCATAAAAGCTACAGCAACCAAAAACACCAAAAAACTCAGCTGCCACCATCCTCCGTGCTGCAGGAAAACCATGTTCAGAAGCAGCCAATTCTGCCTCCCCCACATCTGTTCACAAACCATAGCCTCACTACTTTGAAGAAACCTCCCCAATAAGTTCCAAAAGAAAGAAATAATAATTGAGTACATGAGAAATTCAAAAGTGCAGTACTAGGCAAATGCAAAAATAAAAATGACAGCAATATATTTATTACAATTTATATTCTTGAATATTAACAGTTTCGAGTGCAGTAGTGTAAACTATTTATTTATTTTGAACAAGCAGGAAGAAAAACGAAGCATTCAATTCACAAACTAACAAAAATATCAGAATTAACGGAATCTGTAAAGAAAGTAGGGTAAATAAAGCAATAAAAATGCAGAAGTAAAATAAAAACAAAATCAAGAGAATTTCAATATTTCTAAGAGTTGTTCCCTTGAGTAAATCTAACAAAAAGTACAGAGGAGAGTAGAAAAAAAAATTGATAAAATAAATAGGACAGGGTTTAAGTGACAGAAAATTAAATAATGGGGGGCTTTAAATGAATGCCTAACATAGTTCTTTCTAAAATTTTAGAGTAAATTTTTTTTAATTTAAAGATGGAATGTTTTCAAATAATGTAAGACATACTGAAAAAGTAAAAAAAAAAGTGTTAATAGCTCAGTAGTATCCGACTCTTTGCAACCCCATGGAGTGTAGCCTGCCAGGCTCCTCTGTCCATGGAATTCTCCAGACAGAATAGTGGAGTGGGTTGCCATTCCCTCCTCCAAGGGGATCTTCCCAACCCAAGGACTGAACCCAGACTCCTGCGTTACAAGCAGATGTTTTACCATTGAGCCACCAGGGAAACCCTGATCTTTCCTTTTCCTTTTTAGCTACTGTTTACATTATTTAAGCAGAGATGTTTCCTCTTTTGCACAATACAGGATCTACCTTTGGAGTGTTCACATATGTACATCATCTTTCTTTCTATTATGTAACTTTAGTAATATAGTGCTTCACCAGCTACAGCTATAATCGTCATATTGTCAGCCAGATTGCCATCACGCTGTGAAAGGTCCTCCTAAAAATATAAAAGCTAGAGCTGTTCCTGAAGACTTTAGCTAAGTAAGAAAAATAAAATCTGTCAGAAAACCTCATGTAATTTTAAAAGCTCACAAGTGGTATGTTACTTCAGAAATATAATAGATTGTAAAAAGATTGAAGATAGTTTGAATAACTATAAAAATATAAAATATATAGAATTATATAGACTGATCACTTTTCTTAAACCACAGATTCAGACTCTGCAGGTAAAATTGAGAAATTCATCAAAAGGTCTTGAAAAGTCACAGAAATAGATGGAGTTAAGTAATTTTATTTGAAAATATTATATTAACTTTCAAAGGTTTCCAACAGCATCTTTTAAATAAAGGTTTAACACTTCAATGTTATTGTATTATATTCTTCTTTAAAAGATTGTCAGAATAAATTATTAGAGCCAACTGGAAACGTCTTTGCCAATGATGTGATGTTTGAATATAATTTCAACCTGCCCATCAATGTTCTTCCTTTCTCTGCAGGAAGCAGATTTAGACATACTCTTAGGGAGAAAACTCTTAAGGGCACTTCCACCTTGGGCAGGGAGAGGGTTTCCATCCAGTGGTCTGTGTCCAGATAGCTCTGGACTCTAGGATGGGACATCCTGCATGAGACTTCTGGGCAGAAGAGCCTATAGGCTGCCCTACCCTGGGTACTTTACTCAAAGCTTTTGTCTTTTCAACTGCTAGCCATAAACAATGCCTCTGAGAAGTGGGCTAAAGCTCAGTTCCTTCTATTTTTTGAGGTTCTTATTTTAAAAAATGATGATGTGCCCAAACAGTGTTATGAAAACAAGGGCTTATTTTAATTGTTTATAGCGAACAAATTATCAAACTGAGTTCATCTTGCTTCCAAACCCGAGGCTCTTTTTACATTTTCTTCATGAATGATAGATACCACCTCCTTCTAACTGGTATTTTCAGAAAAAACACCGGGTACCTCCCACTGCAATCCTTGTCACACTTAGAGGAACACTAGAATCTCCCTGGGATCTTGTTTAAAATGCAGATTCTAATTAAGTAGTTCTGGCCTGGGTTTGAGATTCTGCATTTCAAGCAGGTGCCCAGATGCCGCCAGTGCTGCTGGTCTGCACACCGCAGTTCAGGTAGCAAGAATTTTGTGCATGTTCTCAACTCTGCTTACACATTACAAATTCATAGAGCTTGCCTTCGAGACACCTTGCTGCCCTCTCTCTTCCCCGAGATGATGGAGCCTCAGAATCTACATAATTGCTTTTAATTCCCAAGTAATTCTTATCCACAGCCAAACTGAAAAGCATTGACTAAGAGAGGTATCTTACTGTATTCTGAAAAGTGAATAATTACCACATTGTGCTTTTTTAAGTTTATGTAGGCAGATGGGCATAAAATAACAGACTGTTTTAGAAACATCTGTATGTAAATGGACTAATAACTTGGAATATATTATTAAAAAAATTAAAATTTCTGGTCATACCGTGTTGCACGTGGGATCTTAGTTTGACCAGGGAGCGAATCTGCGCCCCCTGCAGTGGAAGCTCACAGTCTTAACCACTGGAAAGTCCCAAAAAATAATGTTTTAATGAAGTTAAGCATATTATACCATTGGGGGGTAAGGGTTTTGAGTTGGGTGTTCTCCTAGTTTCCATACAGGACATTTCTACATCAGTGAAGTTTCTCTTTGTAATCATCTGCCTTTCTTCCTGTGTCATTCCTCCCACCTTTTTGTTCCCCCTCACTGTGTTACTCACGGTGATCATACTGTCCTGCCCACTGTACACATCCATCCGCTCCATACCCCAAGTATCCCATGCCCTGTAACTTGCCTGTCTCTCTTCACTCAAATGTGAACCTCAGTTCTGTATGTGAGGCTGACTGCACATGCTTTTGAAGGAAAATAATTTGATAGCACAGATTCACTTGTCAGTCATGACAGATGTATTACTCCTAGAGGTTTTTTTTTTCTTCCAGTCTTTGCTTCTCTAGAAGATGCTGTTTTCCCATGTAGTATTTAGGCTGCTTCTTACTGTTTGAATGATTATTGTATGTTGGACATATGCTGCCGCTGCCGCTGCTAAGTCTCTTCAGTCATGTCCGACTCTGTGCGACCCCATAGATGGCAGCCCACCAGGCTCCCCTGTCCCCGAGATTCTCCAGGCAAGAACGCTGGAGTGGGTTGCCATTTCCTTCTCCAGTGCATGAAAGTGAAAGGGAAGTTGCTCAGTCATGTCCAACTCTTAGCGACCCCATGGACTGCAGCCTACCAGGCTCTTCCATCCACGGGATTTTCCAGGCAAGAGTACTGGAGTGGGGTGCCATTGCCTTCTCCGTGACATTATTGAGCCTATAAAGAAAGCTACAACTTGTATAAAGAAAGTGGTATCTTTTACTTGAAGAAGGAAAGTTTTCATCTACTGTGTTAGTCATAATCTTGCCAGTCATCTGGAAAAAAGAGTATACCTTTCAGTGGCTTTATTAGTTCACGTGTGGAAATAGCAAGGTAGAATTGACTGCGTAAAGATTCATGAGAAACTAGGGGACCTAGGTGCCTAAGAAGTGGTGCCAGCCATTGGGAATGTCTCAGGTTGGAAATGCAGTGGCCCAAGACTTTGGGAACACTAAAGGAATAAAGAAGGTAAGATGACAGTTTAGTGTGGAAGCATGATAATTAGGAAAGCCATCTAACCCAGTTTACTCCTTTCTGTCTGCATAGGCTCTGTCCCATGCTAAAATCCACGAGAAATTCTGTGTGGTTCTATGAAAAGTGAACTGTGTCTCTATAAATATTTATTATTCCAAATGAATCAATAAGACTTCAAATAATTGAAAAAGTGAAGTGCGAATTATCAGCCAGTGTGGATGCAGAGTTATTTTGTACCAAGAGGTCCTTCTTTCCTAAATTCTGCTCCTCGGAACAATTCCCATAAGCAGTTCCTGCTTTATCTTCTTTTCAACACTCCTTTTAAATTAATTATCATCTAGCTTTTAAACATTTCTGTGTTTTTTCCTTCTCTCAAGTTCCTCAGACTTACATGGGATCAGGGATGAGATACATGGGGCTTCTGTGACTCAAGAGCACTGAGGGAAAACCAAGGTAATCTCGTGAAAGAGTGTCCATTTCTAGTTGCAGGCTGCCTCATTTTAATTCATTTTAACACAAAATACATCTGTATAATATGAGACTTTCCTCCTCAAAACAACAGGATATTCTGTGAGGTCTTTGGCAGTGATGTCTGGAAACTGCAGGTAAACCGTGATGCAAGTTCAGCATCTGAAAGTATTAATATAACTGACTCCCAAACATCCTAGTTCCTGGCAAGCTATAGAAAGCTAAGACAGCAAGGCCATGAGGGAGGAAGCACCCCAAAGCCAGGGAAATGCAAATCAATCCTAGTCTAACATACTTACCCCAATGCATGCTCCCTCTTTTTTAAGGAAAAAGTATTTCAACCAATGTCTGTATTCACTGTGGATTGAACTTCAACTAGCTTATTTTCAAGCATGCTTCTAACTTGGCACAGCTCTGGGAAAAATCCCATAATTGAGCCATCTGGGTTGGATAAAAAAGGGCGTTTTTCTATTTGATTTCTCACATTTTGTTCCTCTTTGTTTTTAATGGGGAAAAATCATTATGAAATAACCAAATTATTGCATAATGTTACTGAAACAAGAGAAACCTTTTCAACTTGATCCTGTTTCTAAAGAAAACTCTATTAGAAGTTCTCTCTGTTGTCTCTGAAATGTGGTGTAGAATGAATCTTTTGGGTGAGCTGACTTGAGGGAATAACTAATGGTCAGAAAATAAAGTTCTCTTTGGGTGGTCTGAAATTCAGCAGTGTTTATTTCTTCTCAGAAATAAAATCCTCGGCAAGGATTTTTTTCTCCCCCAGTGAAGCATATTTTAGCATTTTATGCTCTGGATTTACTTAGTGTGGTTATAATTGAAATCATTAGGCATATGTAGTTTTTCATTTTTTCTGAAAAACCAGCATTAATTGCCTATGATTCAAATAATCTGAAATTAAGAGACACTGGAAAGTTGTTTAATATCTGATAACTTTGAAAACAACTTTGATAAAATAGACTATGTTATATGTTATGAATTTCTCTTTGCAGTCTAGAGTTATTTGTTTGAATTTTTCATCAATTCAGACCTTAACTTTAAGAAACTGTTCAGTAAAAGCCTTCCTGTGTATTTCGTTTATTAGGTACAGGGATGGCTGGGTCCTAGGAACATGATGATGAACAAGACAGTTTCAGTCCCTATTGGTTGTTAAGAAGACTCTTGAGAGTCCCTTGAACTGCAAGGAGATCAAAGCAATCAACCTTAAAGGAAATCAGTCCTGAATATTCATTGGAAGGTCACATGCGGAAGCTGAAGCTCCAGTACTTTGGCTGCCTGATGTGTGGAGCCAACTCACTGGAAAAGACCCTGATGCTGAGAAAGATTGAAGGCAGGAGGAGAAGGGGGGCAACAGAGGATGAGATAGTTGGATAGCATCATCAACTCAATCGACACAAATTTGAGCCAACTCTGGGAGATAAAGGAGGACGGGGAGCCTGGCGTGCTGCAGTCCATGGGGTGGCAAAGAGTTGGACACGATTTAGCAACTGAACAACAACAACATTGGTCAAAAGGCAGAGGCAGACGTTATACAAACCTTTACACAGATACACTGCAAGGGAAAGTAGATTAAATATGTACAAAGATTATGTATGACCTTAGGACGGGGTGGAGGCAGTTAGGAAGGCTTTCCTTTGGATATGGAAAAATGTCATTCATACAAGGCAAATGAATAATATATAGTATATTAAAATATTACTAGTTGTATGCTGGATCAAATATTGTGCTGGTAATCACTTATTATCCATTTATATGTCTTCTTTTACTCATCCTTCCCATGAAAGCTGCTTCTGCATAGGAACGCCTTGTCATCCAGGTTTATGACTATATTGTGTCAAAGCATTTTGTTTGTAATAGCCCCAGAGTACTATGTGTCAAGTTAACATATCTTTTTTGCGTTGTGCAAAACCACAGGGCTGCTTATTGTCACGCTGTTTATTTAACTAATACACTGAGCACATCATGAAAAATGCCAGTCTGGATGAATCACAAGCTGGAATCAAGACTGGTGGGAGAAACATCAACAACTTCAGATATGTGGATGATGCCACTCTAATGGCAGAAAGTGAAGAGGAGCTAGAGGCACTAAAGAACCTCTTGATGAGGGTGAAGAAGGAGCGAAAAGGCTGGCTTAAAACTCAGTATGAAAAAAACTAAGGTCATAGCATCCAGCCCCATCCGTTCATGGCAAATAGAAGGGAAAAGGTGGAAGCAGTGACAGATTTCCGCTTCTTGGGCTCTAAAATCATTGCAGATGGTGACTGCAGTCATGAGATTAGAAGATGATTGCTTCTTGGTAGGAAAGCTATGACAAACCTAGACAGTGTGTTAAAAAGCAAAGACATCATTTTGCTGGCAAAGGTCCTGTGTAGTCAATGCTTTGGTCTTCCCAGTGGTCATGTACGGTTGTGAGAGCTGGACCTTAAACAGGGCAGAGCACCAAAGAATTGATGCTTTTGAACTGTGGTGCAAGGAGATCAAACCAGTCAGTCTTAAAGGAAATCAACCCTGAATACTCATTGGAAGGACTGATGCTGAAACTAGGGCTCCAATAATTTGGTCACCTGATGGGAACAGCTGACTCATTGGAAAAGGCCTGATGCTGAGAAAGATTGAAGGCAGAAGGAGAAGGGGACGACAGAGGATGAGATGGCTGGATGGTATCACCGAAGCAATGGACATGAACTTGAGCTAACTCCAGGAGATGGTGAGGGACAGGGAGGCCTGACCTGCAGTCCATGGGGTCTCAGAGTCGGACATGACCAGGCGATGGAACAACAAATACCATTTAACATACATTATTGTTAATGTCATTGTTATCATAATACCACAATGCTCATAGCATAGCAAGAATAAGTTATGTAAAGATACAATTTGAGAAAGATCCCTTTGAGTTAATATGCCCTCACCACAGTTCTCCATAACTCTTGTGAATGTACAGCAATGAGCCTCACATCAGAACAGGATATTCCTCAGTATAAATATACCAGTCCATTGCTCTCAACTTCTGTGATGGAAATCAGGAGGGTTATTTTAGTTATAGTTTACTTTTTATTTGCTTTATTTGGATATCCTGGGATCTAAATCAATTGCATTGCAAATTCTGTCTCAGGATATTGAATCATAAAAACTTGTTTTGTTGAAAAATATTTAAAAACCATGAAATGAGGCCTACTTTTCTTTTAGCATCAGGAATAGGTACATGCATACCTATTAAATGGAGCATGGCCTTTTGATAGTAAATTTAGCCTGTGAGTACATTCATTTTACAGTATTCACTCAGGCTTAAAATATCCTAATTCCTTTGAGAGAGTAAAGCAAGAACACTATCACATGACTGTCTGGGTTTGTGAAATGCTAAGTCTTACAAAAGCCTTCTGGATTTTGAGTAATAAAGCAAGTACTGGCTTGTTAAGTAGGATAATCTAATCCATGCACTATATAAACCAGAATGTAATTTTAGATACTGTGGTTTTATATCACAGATGACTCTGTTTTCGAAAGAACTTGCCAAACTATAAGAGTATATTTTCTTAGAAAATAAATTTATTTTGATATTTAAATGATTTTAACATTTCATTTGGATAATTTTTATTTGCAAATATTTTATTTTTTAAAAACATTCATCACATTTCTCTAGTTATGAAAAATATAGTAGGGAAAGTGTGTCCCAAGATTGATAAATGATTGCCATTTTATTGTGACCACTTCAAAAGAACTTTATTACAAAATAATTAGGAAAAAGAAGGAAATTATATTATTGCTCATAAGTTAGCCCAGGTCACTAATAATTTAATAAATATTTCTTAACATTTATTTTGTGCCAGGTACTGTAATAATCACTAGGTATACTCTTGGGAAAACAAAACCAAAGTCAGCAAAATAGGCCATTGAACAACTGTTTTTCATGTAGTCTTCCCACTGACTTTTATGCATTTTGCTCTCTGAATATTTTGGCTTACCACTCAGAATATAATTATTTTAAACTTTATGCATATTTCTAATGAGCATCTGTATCTGATTTCTTGGCCTACTGAAAGTACCAAGGGATTTCTGTAAGTCACATGTACTGACATTACAGACAATAACAAATTTATACAGGTAGAGGCCGCACTAGCCAAAGGATAATAAAAGTAATTTAAAATAATATTTCTCTGGCTTTGCCCTAGTCTGCTGCATGAGAACATCAATCTTGCCTATCTTCCAGTTTCTTCTCAAATACTTTTTTTTTTTTGGCTGCCCCAGGTCTTAATTGCAGTATGTGGGATCTAGTTCTCTGTGCAAGGATCAAACTCGAGCCCCCTGCATTAGGAGCTCAGAGTCTTAGCCACTGGACCACCAGGAAAATCCCCCCAATATTTCTGAGAGTCCCCTGGGGCTATCTCAGGCAGAGTTTCTTAAAATGATACTCCTCCATTTCCAGGTCATTGTGGTAGTAGCATCCATCAGTGCCAACCAGGGCATTACCGGTGTCACAGGTTGCAGCCAACAGTACTTTGACTGATGTCCACCTAATTCTGGAACCATGACTGTTTCAGTCCCCACAGAGGTTATAGGGTAACCTTTTATATTAGGGTAGGCTAAGCTTCTGTAATTATAAGTAAGCAGGTAAGTTGCTCACTCAGTCATGTCTGACTCTTTACAACCCTTGAACTGTAGTGCGCCGGGCTCCTCTGCCATGGAATTTCCCATACAAGAATCCTAGAGTGGGTTGCCATTTCCTACTCCAGGGGATCTTCCCAACCCAAGGATCAAACCTACATTTCTTGTGTCTCCTGCATTGGAGGCAGATTCTTAAGCTGAAACAAAAATGCAGTGGCAGAGGGAATATAAGACATATTTGTCTTTAGCATAACAGTCCCGGTTAGTGTTGACTTCATCAAGAAATGTTTCTCAAGCAACCGTGTAAGAAGAAATGGGGCTCTGCCCATCTGTAATATGAGGATTCCAAGGTTACTCTGCTCCCTGCCCTCCCAGCCACAGGGCGAAAGAAGAGCCTGTGGGGAGACGCACTCACTTCTCAAAAGCCTCAGCTAATATTCTGTTGGCGGGAACTGGACACGTGGCCCTACCTTTTTCAGAAATGGGCTGAGAAGCGCTAGCTCTGGCTGGGCGACTCCCCAGCCAGCCTCTGTTATTTGCCTTTTTATGAACAGCAAGCTGTCACCTCCACCCCGTCCTGTTTCACCATCCCAGACCTTTCATTGCAGCCACCTCTCTCTGATACCCAGAGAAGCCAAGGGCATCGCTGGTCACATAATCTATTCCATCTCTACCCTAGGCAGATCCCTATTCCATCCATATAAACAAATTTCATAAACCTTTACTACTCTTTTGAAATCCACTCTCCTTCCCACCCATCCCCAGCATTAAAAATAACCTGCCCTCCTACTCCAGAGTAAAGGCAGAGGTCCTCACCTATAGAACCACTTCAGCCTCTTCCCAACATGGCCACGCTCCTTTTGATTCTATCTCAGAGGAAGATACACCCCAGCTTCTTTCTTGATCTCACTCTTCTTTCTCATCTTATTCTTATCTATCTCATACAAGATCTCATTCCCATTAAGAATTCCTGCTTCCTCATAATTTGAATCTCATTATCTCTCCAGTAAAATGTTCAATCCTTGAGGCTATAAGCATGCTTTCATTTAGCCTCATGCTATTTTTTATTCCCCCCCCCCCCATTTTTCTTTTTCAACCAGGCCTCAAAAGACTCCTTTATATTCAATTGTCACGTCTTTACTTCTTGTCTAAGCTGTTTGCAGTCTTTACAGAAAGGAGCACGCTAAGCTCTGGGTGATTTCATATTCATTCAACAATTCATATATTTACTGAGCTCCTTCTCTGCAGATACAGAGGGTTGTGCAGAACAAAATAAAAGCTTTGTCCTCTTGGAATTTACATTTTAGTAAGGAAAGGCAAGAAAAGCATTTTAGTATTTGTTAGATGTGTCTGTGATACGTGCTAAAGAGAAAAATAAGTCATGATAAGGGAGTTAGAAGGACATTGTTATTTTAAACAGGGTAGTGAAGAAAGGGCTCTCAGATAAATATTTGAGCAGAGACCTGAGGGAAGTGAGAAAGCTATCCACATGGATAACTGAAGGAAGAGCATTTCAGACAGTGAGACAGCAAGTACTAAGGCCCTGAGGCAGAAACATTTCTGCACCCAGGAAGGATAGTAAAAGGGCCTGATATGACTGAAGCAGAACAGGGGAAGGAGGGACAGAGCAGATGAGGCCAGAGAGGCAGCTGGAGCCAGAACCACAGGGCCTGGTAGGCCAAGGTAAGAATTCTGATGGGGGCCAGCAGAGGAGTTTCAGCAGAGGAATGACCATGTAGTCCAATAGTCATGTCCGGATGTGAGAGTTGGGCCATGAGGAAGGCTGAGTGCTGAATAACTGATGCTTTTGAACTGTGGTGTTGGAGAAGACTCTTGAGAGTCCCTTGGACAACAAGAACATCGAATCAGTCAATCCTAAAGGAAATCAATCCTGAATATTCATGGGAAGGATGGATGCTGAAGCTGAAGTTCCAATAGTTTGGCCGCCTGATGGGATGAGCCAGCTCACTAGAAAAGGCCATAAAGCTGGGGAAGATTGAGGACAGGAGAAGGGGGCGACAGAGAATGAAATGGTTGGATGGCACCATCGACTCAACGGACATGAATCTGAGCAAACTCCAGGAGGTGGTAAAGAACAGGGAAGCCTGGTGTGTGCAGGTCATGGGTTCACAAAGAGTTGAACATGACTTAGTGACTGAACAATAACACAATGACCTGCTCTCTAAGGAGACACTCTGAGTGATATATGCAAAAAGACCCAGAAAAGCAGAATGATCACTTAGGACACTGTGAGAATAATCTGGACAGGAGATGATCATCCTCTGGACTGGTGAGGTGTCTGTGGAAGTAGTGAGGAATGATTTTTATTGCTAATATATTTCCAAGAGTTGAGAGGCTGCACAATGCTAGGACCTACCCCCAGCCCCTCCAGTGGAGTTTCTCCTCCACATCCCACCTTTCTTTGCCTTGCTTAGGGCCCAGGAGGCTGATCCATACAGGTTGCATCATTTCTGACTTCCCTTTGGGTTTGGCTCATGAGAGACTCCTGCAGAAAATCAGAAGGCTGGCTGAGCGTGAGGTCGGTCAGATTAGGGTTCTCCCAGCTTCCTCCCTGCCACCAGGGGTTGCTGTGAGTGTCCCCCTGAGACCACGCCTTGATGGTTACCCTGTTTGGATTCCAGTAAACCTGTCCCTGTCCACCCTTCTTCACACCAGGCAAGTAATGCCAGTTCTGCTGTCGCTAGCTCAATGGTGAACCACTATTCTTTACTGGTTTTCTTGAACTTCTTCCACAACTATATGAATAGTCCCTTCAATAAACTTTCCTCAAACGCTTGTGCTCTTGACTCATACTGGGAACTAGGGCGTCTAATGCAGTAAAAACAGCAGACCGTTTTGTTTATCACTGTTATTTACTTGTTCTTCTCTCCAGTAAAATGTTAAATCCTTGAGGACAGAAGCTGTTATGTTCCTGTTTCTAGTCCCATGATGTGAAGTAGGCAGAGCTTATTACAGCTGTGTCAATGAGTATTCTATGTGATGATCCCACCTGAGTCCTTAGGAATTATCTAAATTATGTTTTATTTGAAAGATGAACCAAAAGTAGGATGTGTGTGTGTGTGTGTATCCATGTTAGTGCTCATAAGCTCCACCTTGTTAGATAATTCAATTCCCTGGGGTCAAAAAGACGTTTAAGAAAAAGTTGAGTAAAGCTTTTTGAGTTGAGTAAAGAAAAAGCTTTCTTCTTCTTCTTTTTTTTTTTTTTCTATACAATATGTCCTTGTTGGTTATCCATTTTGAATATAGCAATGTGTACATGACCTTCCCAAACTCCCTAGTTATCCCTTCCCCCGCACCCCCGGCAACCATAAGTTCTTTTTCTAAGTCCGTGAGTCTCTTTCTGTATTATAAGTAAGTTCATTTGTATCATTTCTGTCTAGAGTCCACATGTAAGGGATGTCATCCGATATTTCTCCTCCTCTGACTGGCTTCACCCAGCGTGACACTCTCTAGGGCCCTCCGCGTTGCTGCAGATGGCGTCGTTGCATTCTTTGCAATGGCCGAGTGTGTTTGTAGCTCGTCTTCTTTATCCATTCCTCTGTCGATGGGCATTTCACTTGCTTCCGTGTCTTCGCTATTGTAAGCAGTGCAGCAGTGAACACTGGGGTGCGTGTATCCTTTCGGACCATATTTTCCTCTGGATATATGCCGGGAGTGGGATTGCGGGGTCATATGGTAGCTCTATTTTTAGTTTTTTAAGGAACCTCCATACTGTTCTCCATAGTGGCTGTACCAATTTAGATTCCCACCAACAGTGTAGGAGGGTTCCCTTCTCGCCACGCCTTCTCCACCATTTGTCTGGATTTTTTGAGTAGCTTTCTTATTCATTGTCCTCATGAAGAGATCTAAACGTTGGTTTGTTGATTTTATCAATTGTTTCTGAACTGAAAAGAAATAGAATTTGTTCCCACTTTCTTAACATAAACTTTTTTTCCTGTAACTTTAAAGGTGGATTATGATATATTACAGCTGCCTGTTAAGTTACTGACTTTTATTTGCATAACATTTTAATAGCACTTATTTCTATTAGATTTGGTTTCATACAGTCATGAGATTATCAGTTGGCATTGTTTTCCTACCAGTTTTTTGGTTTTAGTACTACATTTTGTTACTGATGTTTTCTGTCCATCTAAAGAATATTTTACCGTAACATATTTTTAATTATCATTTTGTGTATTGCTCTTTTCTTTCTTCCCTTCTTTTTGACCTTGACTTCATTCTGTTATTTTCTTTGGGCTAGACCTTAAAGAGTAGGCTGAGCAGCCTTGAGGTATAGTTTTAATAAAAGGTTTGCTGAGTAATCATTTGGTGTAAAATCCCAACCAAATCCATTAATAGGAAAAAGAAAGCAGTATCTTCTCAAGGTTAACTTTCTTCATACTTGCTCACATGAATAACACACACTCACTGCATTCATTTAATTATTAACTCAATTCAACTATTGTTAAGGTCCATATTTCTCATAAGGAAAACAAAAAAATACAGAAATTTATGAGAGCAGATTGTCAAAGAATATATTCGTTAAAGATAAATTAGAACTATGGAGTTTTGCTTATATAAAATTGAGCCAATACCACAGGAAAATGACCAGGAATACACTATTAATTGTATAGTTTGCTGTTTTTTAACTAAAAGGACACAGCATTCTTTCTCTTCTTTTCTCCTTTTAAAATTTTTGGCATTATTTAATATTCTCACAACCTAAATAAATATAGTCTTTTTTTTAGAGAGATAAACATTATATATGTGAAAGCACTTATATATTTGGTGGGTTTTAAAATGAATTTGAGGAACTTCTCTGATGATCCAGTGGCTAAGACTCGGTGCTGTCAATGCAAGGGGCACAGGTTCTATCCCTGGCCAAGGAACTAGATCCCACATGCTGCAACTGAGAGACCACATGGCACAACTAATACCCGGCACAGCCAAAAATTAGCAAATAAAAATAAGTAAAATGAATTTGAAAACTGGGTAAGTACTTGACTTTACTAAAGTCAAAGTGCTTTTGCAATGTATGGGACTCTAGCAGCTCAAGTCTGTTTGAGAACTAGTATTTCAGAGAGTATCACCAAACATTAACTACCCATACTATTCAACTCTGTTGGGTAAATTATGAGTCTTTGTGGAGTGTTGTTTTTCTTTCTTATCCATTTGGAAGATCACAGCCATAATGAGGGTTGTGAAATAGTAAAATGATGAAAATACAAAATAATGAAAAAATAACAAGCATTGACTTAAATCATTTATTTTTCTGAAAGTTTCCTAAACTTCCTATGAGAGAGACCAGTTAACTTAAGCTGCCACTTTCCCAGGAAAGAAGGTGGTAAGGTTTACACTGAAATCCTTGTGCTAAGTGCAAGAGGGAGAGAGAGAGAAATGAAATGATTGATCTGACAGCAACCTCTTGTTTGAAAATCTGCCTTTTTCAGGCTTCATTGTAGACTATGGCCCTGTGCCCATTTCCCAGCTCAGCCTCTTGCACAACTTACTTATTTTGGCCCTCAGTAAAAGGAGAGGAGTTTGCCGTGTTATTTATTTTTGAACTATGCCCCATGGAGCACTGGGATTTCTTAGAGTCTCCTCAAGAGTCCTACAGTGAGTAGAATGGAAGGACCAACAAGAGCAGGGTGTGTGTTTTTTTGTAATTGTTTTACAGTTGTTTTCAATAAAGCTTCAAAAAAACTTGATCACCTGCAGGGTCCCTTCTAGTCTTATAAAAGTGCACTGTTTTGTTTCCAGGCTTTTCCCTTTCATTTCTTTTTTAGAGGATAACCTTGTGAATACAGTTGAAAGGTAAAAGTACTAAATTAATGTTTGATTTGGAAAGGCTAAATGAATGAATTTGTGTGAGAGCCTCACTTTGCTTTTAAAAGAAGGGGGCAGCAAGAGAAAGCACATAGGATTTTAACCCTGGAAAAAAATCTCCATACTGGGACAAAAAGCTTGGAATTGGCAGCAGTGAGGGAGTAAAGTAACTCATGAAAAGTGAAAAACTGAAGGGAATATTTAGTCTTTTTTTTAAATTTGAGATGATAATCATAAATCAGTTTCATTGTAGATAATGTACTATTTTGGAGAAGGAAATGGCACCCCACTCCAGTACTCTTGCCTGGAAAACCCCATGGGCGGAGGAGCCTGGTAGGCTGCAGTCCATGGGGTCTCTAAGAGTCAGACACGACTGAGCGACTTCACTTTCACCTTTCACTTTCATGCATTGGAGAAGGAAATGGCAACCCACTCCAGTGTTCTTGCCTGGAGAATCCCAGGGACAGGGGAGCCTGGTGGGCTGCTGTCTCTGGGGTCGCGCAGAGTCAGACATGACTGAAGCGACTTAGCAGCAGCAGCAATGTGCTATTTGCTTCGGGCAGTTTTTTAAGCTCTTAAGTGAAGTAAACTGGGCTTCCCAGGTGGCTCAGTGGTAAAGTATCTGCATGCAGTGCAGGAGACACAGGAGACACGGGTTCACTCCCTGGGTTGGGAAGATCTCCTAAAGAAGGAAATGGGAACCCACTCCAGTATTCTTGCCTGGGAAATCCCATGAACAGAGGAGCCTGGCAGGCTATAGTCTGTGGGGTCACGAGTCAGACACGACTGACCAACAGTACACACACATACACACACACACACACACACAGCCACACACACACACACACAAGGTAAATTACTCTTCATATGTTACAACACATTGTTTCAAAAGTTATTCATGGCTGTTATTAATTGATTTTTCCAAACAGAAAACTGTTAAAGCTACCTGAATTATAGTTTCATATTTATAAAATACCCAAAGAAGCATCTGCATTAAAACTAAATAGGTCAATTTTTAAACTAATTATAGAGACCTAATTTTTTTTTTTTGTCATCTTATTGTGATGAGAATAGGGAAGTAGTGGTTATTCTTAGACCTCACGTTCAGCAATTCCTCATTCCTTTCTGTACATGATCAAATTGGATAATAGCACCAATTTGAGAGTCAGGCAGTCTGGATTCAAATTCTGGCTAAATGAACTTGAATACCTCTCTGTACTACCAGTTCCTTATAATTACATACTTATGTAGTCTGTTTCATAATGCTATTGTGGGGGATAAGTGAATTAATACATGTGATGCTCTTAGCACAGTCTCTGGGCTATAGTCGACATGATTTTTTGTGTTAGCGGTAATTATATTATTGAGAAAGCAGAGATTTTAACTCTTACCCAAAATCTAACCTATGTGAGTGATAAAAGAGTCTGTGTGCTTAGGGAGGTGGAAAGGAATAAATTTGTGAGAATGAGTTCAAGGAAAATGAATATGGCACCATTCTGTGAGAAGGATTGCTACAAAGACACAGAGTCTCAGGGACCTTATAGGATGCTCTAGTCCAGACAAGGGGTAAAAATATCCTGAACTACTCTCTTAGTCCATTCAGAGTGCTATAACATAGACAGACGAGTTTATAAACAACAGAAATTTATTCTCACCGTTCAGGAGGCTAAGACTTCTAAGATCAAAATCCGGGTAGATTCTGCATTTGATGAGGGCCCTCTTCCTGGTTGATAGATGGCCATCTTTTTGCCGTGTCACCAGTCACATTTGTGAGGACTCATGATCTAATAACCTCCCACATTTGGAGTTAGGAGTTCAAAGTATGAATTTTGAGGGAACATAAATACTTGGTTTATTGCATCAACTCTTACAGTATTAGAGTAGAAGAAGGAAAAGGATATGTAAAAGACTACAGGCTTACATTTAGGGAAGGAGGAAGAAGATACTAACCTTAGATTTTCAAAGTGGGTGACGAGCATTATGGATGTAGCAAATCCAGGATCAGTCTTTGGTTTCCAAAGACTGATATATTGAGAAATAAAGAATGCAAAATTTAAAAGACTAATAAAGATTAAATGCGTCCATATCATACTATATGGTTTCTATAATAATTAAACAGTTAATAGTCTTCATAAAGAAGCATGGAATAAGATCTTTTAAAGAATTTTCCTCCAGTTAAGAAAAATATGTCCTATGTTTTCATTTAGGTTCCTACATTATACTGTATTAAGCCTAGAGGTTTGTTATCCTTCAATTCTTGTATCCCAGGACAACTGATGTGGTGACGTGAGGAAGTCAGACATAAAACCTGTTGAGAATTAAACCATCGCCTTCTTCATTTAATCCAACATACTATGTATGATTGGAGAAGGACATGGCAATCCACTCCAGTACTATTGCCTGGAAAATCCCATGGACAGAGGAGCCTGGTAGGCTACAGTCCATAGGGTCACAAAGAGTCGGACACGACTGAGCGACTTCACTTTCACTTTCACTATATATGATCTATACGACTCTTCAGAGTCGCAAATAATTCTGGTCCGTTATTTCATAAGTATTTTTATCATTTGCAGGTTCGATGGATGATGTACTGGATCGTCTTTGCCCTGTATACTGTAATTGAAACAGTGGCAGATCAAACAGTCGCTTGGTAAGTTCTAGCACTGAGAAATATCCATAATGTAGACTCTTACCTGGTGTCTTCCGTTCTTATCCTGCTCTTGCTGTAAACGAAGAGATTTTTTTTTATATATAGATTTTTTAAATGCCTACTTCTTTATTTAGCTATGCCATGTCTTAGTTGCAGCATGTGAGATCTTTGCTGCCTCGCGGGGGATCCTTGCTTGTGACACGTGGGCTTAGTTGCTCTGTGGCATGTGGGATCTTAGTTCCCCAAACAGGGATCAAACTCGTGTCCCCTGCAGTGCCAGGAGGATTCTTAACCACTGGACCACCAAGGAGGTCCATCCCTAACTAGATGAATTTCCTCAGTCTACCTAATTATCCACTGTACCCTTTCCTTTACCTAGTTTCGCCACAAGGACATTTCCTTCCTTGTGGAATCCCCCACGTAAAGGCAGTCCATCCTCCCGCCCACATGCTGCTTCCTCCCGCCCTTCTCCCGCGCACGTCCCAGGATCTCGGAACAGAGAAAACTTGGTTGTCATTATCTTTCTTCCACACTCTGATGACTTCACACTATTTTTTCTTTATTACTATTTCCTAAGCAAACTCCCCTTTTGAAGCCCACAGCTTCTGGTTTTAGCACTTCCCTCCCACCCTTAAAATTCTCATCCACAAACATTCAAACTGGATGACATCAAGTCCACACGGCCACCACCCACTCCCAACACCAGCTCCTTGGCTGCCCTATTCCAAACAGCATGAGGCAGAATTGAAACATGTTTCTATCCTCAAGGATCGAACATTTTGCTGAGAAGTCATACTTAGTGGAACAACCTGAATCTCTTTGTGCTATATTTCAGTAATATATTTCCAACTATACCTTGCCATCACTTGGAGAAGTCATTTTTACAAACTATAAACTTTTCCTATCTCGCCACTATCTTCAACCACCCTACTGCACAAACCCCCAACTTAAATCAGCCCAACCACACTCCTCTTTTCTTTTTTACCCAGGCTACCAACTGAGCTGAAAAGAAATCAATCAGTTGCTCATATAGGTATCAATTTGAAAGTCACCATTCCTTTTACTTGCTTTTTGGTCAGTGGCTACTTCCATTCCCTCCTGTTTCTGTTTCAAATCTTTACTGTTCTCTGCTTTAACTGTCTTTCTGACTTTGTAAGTCTCATCATATTCTCATAGCATACTAGGTCACATTGGATGGCTCAGAAAAAATAGCAGTCATGAGACTTAAATGTTCTTCACAACCAGCTTTTATGTATCAACTTCTCTGTATCTGCATCCATCTTTCTCTTCCTCCTTCTGTCCCACAGTTCATTTATCTGTTATGTTTTGGTAAAGGGGTTTGGGAAGGGTTTTTTGTTTGTTTGTTTGTTTGTTTTTTAGTGGCAGAACAGATTCTAAACCATGCTAGGTTTCTTTAAGTGTCCATGTTCTCTATTTAAATGCATCTCTATTTTTCTGGTTGCAAATGTATATATATACACTATTAAAAAGTAAACAAGGTAGAAAAAGCTTGTCATGAGAGGAAAGTCCAGAGACTCCTCTGCAACTGCACTGTGCAGAAACCCTCCACCATCCATACAGTAGTCGGTCCTCACTGCCCCCTGCTCACCTGTCTCATCAGAAGAGCCCAGATTTTTTATCATGTCTCTCAGTAGTGCGTAGACCACAGGATGCTCGTTCCCTTGTGCTGTTTTACTTAACTTTTGCTATGGCAACAAAGCACCCTAAAAGCACAATGGGTTAAAAAACAAACATTCATTTCTTGCTCAGGCTACATGAAGACAAATGGTCAGCTGCCAGCCTTGCTGAGCTCAGCTCAGTTTTAAGTGTCTTCTTGTTCATGGACCAAGCCTGAAGAAGCAGATATTCTCATGACAGAAAGCAGAATTTGAACGCAAGAGGTTGGGGGGTGTTGAAGTGAGGGAGTCAAAGGACATTTAAAGCTTTTCTTTGCATTTAACATATATTGCACTCACATTCTGTTGCCCAGAGCAGGTCACATGACTAAACCCGCGTTCCTTGCTTGAGGAAGTGTAGTCAGCCTATGGGAGAAGATGCTGAAAAACCCAAGTGGGAAGGGGCACGGGTATATAACCCTAATTTCCAGGTTACCACAATGGCAATTCCATTCTCCTTTCAAGTGAACAATTTAGGTCTGTCAAGCGCTGCAATTCTGGCCAAATGAAATTGGAGGGGATGTTTTCTGGGAGCTCTAAGAGAAGGATGTGTGCATATGAGGTAACATTGCACACTTGGAGCTTATAAATGCTTAAAAACACACCTAACGCTTGGGAGGTGTGTCCTGCTAATGCCACGACAACTAGGCTCTGCAGACAGGGTGGGTACACCTTACTGTCCTGGTGAGATGCTTTTAATGACCTCTGCCAACAAAGGTCCGTCTAGTCAAGGCTGTGGTTTTTCCAGTGGTCATGTATGAAAGTGAGAGTTGGACTATAAAGAAAGCTGAGCACAGGAGAATTGATGCTTTGAACTGTGGTGTTGGAGAAGACTCTTGAGAGTCCCTTGGACTGCAAGGAGATCCAACCAGTCCATCCTAAAGGAGATCAGTCCTGGGTATTCATTGGAAGGACTGATGCTGAGGCTGAAACTCCCCAATACTTTGGCCACCTGATACGAAGAACTGACTCATTTGAAAAGACCCTGATGCTGGGAAAGATTGAAGGCAGGAGGAGAAGGGGATGACAGAGGATGAGATGGTTGGATGGCATCACCGACTCGATGGGCATCAGTTTGAGTGAACTCCAGGAGTTGGTGATGGACAGGGAGGCCTGGCATGCTGCAGTCCCTGGGGTCGCAAAGAGTTGGACACGACTGAGCAACTGAACTGAACCTGAACTGAATGACCTCTCTGAACTACTCCAGTTAGTTGGGCAGCTTGTCTGTCTTTACCTATAGAGAGCAATCTTGGAACTTCCTTGGCAGTCCAGTGGTTAAGACTCTTCCTTCCAATGCAAGGGATGCAGGTTTGATCCCTGGTCTAAGATCCAACATCTGTGGAGGTGCAGCCAAAAAGTAAACAGTTGTTTTGTTTTTTTTTTTAATTGTACATGAATGGAACAACTTTGAACTAGAAGTTGTGAATTGCTGCGAGGGGACAGGCTGCTCTGATCTGTATAATTAGATTAATTTGTCAGTTCAAACATAGTTGTTTTCCTAATCACATTTCTTACCTGTGAAAGCGTAACACAGTGACTGAACTTTAAAAAAAAATTGTGCGTGTGATTTCCTCATTGTCTGTAGTTTATTTTCACCAGCATCCTTTTCAAATATTTTCTTCTCAGGTTCCCCCTCTACTATGAGCTTAAGATTGCTTTTGTCATATGGCTACTCTCTCCTTATACCAGAGGAGCAAGTTTAATATACAGAAAATTCCTTCATCCACTACTTTCTTCAAAGGAAAGGGTAAGATGTATAAATTATTTCCACAAATCATTTGTTAGAAATGTGTTTCATCATCACATGTTGCATGCTATAAAATGAGTGAAACTGTTATATTAGGGGGGAAAGTCCTAGTTTTCAGCTTCTTGACATTCTTTTTAAATAAAATTAATATCTACGAACTTGATTTTTTTTTTCCCCAGGAAATTGACGATTATATTGTCCAAGCAAAAGAACGAGGCTATGAAACTATGGTAAACTTTGGGCGGCAAGGTTTAAATTTAGCAGCTACTGCTGCCGTCACTGCAGCAGTGAAGGTAATTTTTTATTTACCTCTTTTTTTAATCCAGTGTCACATTGCCAGTGAACAAAGTAGGGTGGCTTTTTATTTCAGGTCATTATAAATTTTGGCACAAATTTACCTTCTGTTTAGTTTTGTAATATTAGAAAACAACAAGTAGACTATTTTAAAGATATTTTAACACGTCTTCTATAATTGTTGGATATTTTGAACTCTTAATTGATGACAGAATGAGAGATAGTAAATAAAACATACTGGAAAAATGTCATTTTGTCGTAATCTTCCTACTTTATGACCTTAAAATAGTTTTGAGTAAATAACCTTTAGTAAAGATGACCATTCTTTCTTTCTCTGTCTTTGCTGTTTTTTTCCCTCTCTCTCTCCATGGCAATATCTTGGTAGGATTTCTGGCTTACTTCTGCACCCATACTTCAACCAATTTGAGGTAACTGATTATTCAAAATAAGGCATGAAAAATTTCTGTTCTTAAAACTTAAGATTTTACTTAGCCAATTACTAATGTCATGTGTTGTGTTTTGCAAGCCAAATTATCAAAGGAATGCCTTATGTGAAAATTCGCATTATGGCTTTTGGATTTCTTTGCATGTAGTAATTAGTGTGGTTGATTTTAAATCCCATGGCATTATTGGTTTTGGTGTGTAGTATGTGGAAAGAAAATAGGTTTCAGCTTCAGAAAGTTCTGAGTGTGACTTTCCGAATAACCATCAGCCTTTTACTTAACTTCTGCTTTGTGAGGATGGCAGGGAGGAGAAAATGAGGCAGAGCAGAACTCAAGTCCTGGTCTGCTGCGTAAGAAAGTAGAGGTTTTAAAGCGGTTGCCTGCAGGGCGATGGAGAGAGGGGACCAAAAGTTTCTTGCTTTCTTTGTTATAAAATTTAGCATTATTTAGCATCACAAATCAAGTACATGTTATTTATTTACACCCCAAAGAAGATGCTTTCTGAATTTTCTATACTTAAAAGCAACATTCAACTTGACTGTGTGGTAAAAAACTAAAAACTAAATTTCAACATCTAAACAATTTTTGATGTTGAAATTTAATTTTTAGACATTTTAGAGCACTGTTTTTAGGAAACATAGACGCACACAAATCTCATTTGCCCTCTTCACTTCAACACTTAAATATGGCTTATAATCCTACCTACTCTGTGAGACTTATAACTGTTTTGTGGGATATTTATTTTATTTTGACTTACTACTTCCAACCTCTACATGAGGAACCAGAAACCCCAACAGGATTATCTTTCCTCATTCCTTCATTTATTTTTATTTTATACATACTTTGCTGCCATTGGTATTTAACATCCTATATGTTTATTTAACAGATATTTAATGTATTGACCGTCTGGGTTTGTATTTAATGCCTACTGTATGGTAGGTGCTTGGGATGCAGCAATGAACAAAACAGATACAGTCCCTACCCTTTCAGGCCACTACTGTCAAGCTGAATATCTGTATCCACTAACTGAAAATTTTATCTCATATTTGGTTGCTTAGAGCCTACCCTTTGCCCTCCACTATAAAAAAAAAGCATTATCTAGTAATTCCCTGATGATCCAGTGGTGAGGATTTCATGCTTTCACTGCAAGGGCCAGAGTTCAATCCCTGGTCAGGGACCTAATATCCCAAAGCCTCAGGGTGCAGACAAAAAATAAATAAATAAAAAATAAAATAAGCATTATCTTACTGAAACACCTTTTTGTAGAAAGATTATAAAAGTGATCCCATACCTATATTTCTCTAACTTCTTTGTGATCTATTGCTTGTCTTTATTTATACATTTAACAAATTAAAACCACCTCCCCACTTCAGAGGCAGGAAACAGCATAAAAATTATCTAAGTTACCACTGCAGAACAAACCCACTGTAACTCGAATTCACTTTGGAACTCTCTCTTTTTTGCTTGTGATCTTGTGATCCTTTTGTTATCGAGTTCACTGTGTATAGTGAACTTGATATGATGAGGCAACCCTCATCATTCTCCCGATGAGCAGAGGAATGTTGGCATCAACCATACTGGATTTTATTCATTAGAAATGGTCATTAAATATGCTGAACACAGCATAATGTTAACACTATTTGCCTCAAGTTTTACTGTGCCTGCTTTAAGGTAGGGGAAATTAGTTTCATCTCTAGAGATGTCAAGGAAAGGCACTGACTGATGGAAGATTCACTGAACCAGACATTTCCTGCTGAAGAATAAATTGAAACCGAAATAGGAAATAGGTCAAGTTTAAGGAGAAACTGCAGGAAAGCTAATAGTAAGACTTGAGAATTATTAAACTTTTTTTTTTTTTTACAATATATGGTTTGTTAAAAATATCTTTCAGACTAAAAATACTGAACTCTCAGTGTGACCTTTAAAGACTGGCAATACCCCTGGCTAGGTTTCCCAAGTTGAACCGCCTGAGCATGTTAAAGATGAAACCAGGAATCTAATCAGAACATTTATTACACCGTAAAGCAATTTTCTGAAAATGTTACTCAGTTCTGTGACCTCATTACCCGGCATCTGTTCACAAGGTCAGTGTACAAGTTTATTTTGGCTGAGCAAAGCACAAACATATGAAGGAGCTTCAAGGATTTTGCTGAGGATGTTCAATGTCCCATAGCTTTCACATGAGAAATGCCGGCGGCTTTTGTACAGACGAGCAACGCTCCTGCTGAATGAAGGACAGATGAAGAAGAGAACTGTTAGTCGTATTAAGCACCTCTTAGGATTTTCTCTAGCAGCCTTTTCTTGGTGAATTCTTTAGCAGATATTATTTTTTAAAGAAATCAATTATCACAGAAATGAGAGCCTTACAGTTAAAATTTCTGAAATCTTATTGACTGTAAATAATGATGGCTAGGTCAGAAATCCTGACATCTTGCTGTCTGTTTTAATGGCTTTCTGTTTGTGAAAGAATTTGAGAAGATTCAGCTGCTTAGTATCATCTGTATAAAAAAGAGAGCCCTTCTTCAGACAATGGAGAAGAAAGATCTTTTTTTTTTTTCTCTCTGCAGTCTAGGCAAGCACAATGTTATAATGAAAGCTGAATTCTGTAGCAGTTGAGTTGTCAGCATTTTTTAGCCCTGATTCTGTCACTAATTAGCCATGAGATTTAGGGCAGTCATCTGCACTGATCTCTCCAAGTATCCATGTTCTTACATGTAAAATGAAGGGGTAAAAACTGACTTCTAAAACTCCTACTCGAAAATGATGGTTCTCAACTGGGGGCAATTTTGGTAATGTCTGGAGAGATTTTGGGTTGTCCCAACCGAGGCAGAGGTGCTGCTACTGGCATCTTAGGGAGAGGACAAGTATGTTGCTTACAGAATGGCTTCCCAACACACAAAAAAAATTATCTAGACCAAAATCACACTAATGCTAAGGTCGAGAAACTCTGCTGTGAAAGTATGGTAAGTCAGAAAAGGCTTAAAGGATATGTAAATATGTACAGGTAATTTGCGTGATGGGTTATAGATCATCTTTCTCTTTTACATTTTTCTCTGTTACAAACATTCTTCAATAAATATATATTGCTTTAATCTTAAAACCATGAAAATATAGTACTCACTTAATGAAAATGCAGTCCATTCTTGGCTTGATCAGATTGTGTTAAATATCTATAAGGACACGGCATTTCCCTAAAAACTGCAGACAATCCTTATTCTCAGTTATAATGTAGTAAGTCAAGAATCAATAAGAAATAGAGGTTAATGACTACTCATTATTGAACAGTGTCCTGAAAATTATTCCATAAAGAATTGGTGGTATGCTTATAAGATTACAAAGCATTGCTGATTATATTTTTTAATTCTTAATTTAAAAATTCTGAGGATAGGTTGAAGATTTTATACAAAGGTGATGATAAGCACAGTAAATTCCTCCATGAGGCTTCCCTGGTGGCTCAGCGGTAAAGAATCCACCTGCAGTACTGGGGATGCAGGTTCAATCCCTGGGTCAGGAAGATCCCCTGGAGTAGGAAATGGCAACCTACTCTAGTACACTTGCTTGGGAAATCCCATGGACAGAGGGGCCTAACAGCCTACAGTCCATAGAGTTGCAAAAGTCCATGGACACAACTGAATGGCTAAACAACAACATAGTAATTTTAATATAATGTTTAACCAGGAGACAAAATATTTAAACAAAGCAGAATGGTTGGGTATAAAGAGGTTAGAATGAGTCATACATCATGGTCCGTTTTTACAGATGCCATCCATAGGCTTGGATAGACATGCACATTTTCAGGTATCAGTGAGCTTCTGTGTGGGGCCAGCTGGGGAAGCTGCTTCTGGGCCAAAGCATTCTTTGCAGAGCTTGAACCCAGCCCTCCCACCCAGCCAACCTTACCACATTCTTAGTTTCTTAAACAGATGTTCTGGGCTTATCTAAATTCAAACCCTGAGACCTCTGAGCTCCCTGAAGACAGGAACACTTCGTCTAATGATGTAAAATGTTCTACAGAATACTTTTTAATTACTTTGACTTTTGTTTTCTCATCATAACCTTTCTGTTATTTTCTCTTTGATTTTTAGGACTAAATTTAACATACACTGTGTATATATAATTCTGTAGAGAATAGGATCTAAATGCAGGATATAGAATTACCTTGTGGTTAGTAACTCCCTTCCAACTTACTAAGACTGCTGTTTCCACACATATTTTCCTCCGCAAACTAGAACCTGTCTTCATTTTTCTTATACTTTTTAACTTAATAGTGTATAAACCAAGTGCAAGAAAATAAATCAAGCATTATTAATTTAAACAAATATAAATACCTTTTAGTATTATTTTTGATAAGTGGCTATAATTTCCTGCTTGTGCCCTCAAAATGTAGAAACAGATTTTCTTTTAATGATGGGAGTAAGGGATTTAGATATTGGAAAGATGATGAAGAAATAGGTCAGAAATTCTTATATTATGTTAACAATTAAAACTTCATTATACCCTCTGTGATGACTTCTGGGATGGCAGGGTGGTAGAAGGGAGGTTCAAGTTGGAGGGGATATATGTATACTTATAGCTGATTCACATTGTTGTACAGCAGAAATCAACACACTGTAAAGCAATTATCCTTCAATTAAAAAAAATTCACTATACCATCTATGACTAATTTTGTAATATAAAGAAATTTTTGAAAAAAAATAGAAATCACTCATCTGCCTAGACATTATACTGTTTTAATTTTTTAAATATTTATCCCTGTTTAACTATAACCATACTGCACACTTGCACCCGTATTTTACATGATTTAGAATTCTGAGGTGAAGGGGAGACATTTTCTCCTAACATTTTATTGCAAACATAATTCCCTTATTAATGGACTTTTTGTGCAGAATATATTAGAGGGAATAGCTCTGCCTTTAAATGCAATTATTTTATAGTGACATCTCTTCTTTAAAGTGGTCACATTGGATACTTATAATTTATGTAGTATTTTTGAAGTTCACAGTTGTATAATAGTTTCCTCCCATGTTATTTCTATTCTGGGGTCATTAGAAAACATACAGTGAAAAGAAATGGTTTGAAATGATTATTCAAAGTGATAATGGCTGTTGAAGTGCTGTGAGTCCCTAAGGAAGGTAACAGCCTCTTTTTGCTTTTCCCTATATGGTAGCTGGCCTTTTTTTTTTTTTGAGGATTGATAATACCAGGGCTAGAGGGCTGATTACTCAAGAGCTGCATTAAAATCCTGACTGTATATAGATCACACACATCTCGGTGTTGGTCCTGGCCCACCTTTTGTGTAACCCTGAAGCAACATCCTAGTGAATGGTGTAATCTACCCCAGTAGATACCCATGACCATACTTGTGGTTTGGTACTGAACCTCTCTATATAAACTCCACTGTTTATATTCAAACATGCTGCTATCTATAGAGAACTCTGTAGCAGTCATGAGTAATGAAGGAAAAAAAAGGCTTAAAAAGAATAGTTTACTTATTACATACTCAGTATCAGCCCCGTACCAGGTATACTCAGAGAACAGAAGAAGCCTAAGATTTGTCCCTCTCTTCTATTTTCTTAAAATCTTACCCCGAAGGCAAGATATATAAAGCACAGCCACGGAACTAACGTTAATGTGAGTTCATTTGTGAGATACACCCTAAGTAATTAGTTGATGATAATCATTAAAGATACTGAAGTCTGTGGATGATGTAAAGCTAGGCTGATTCAACAGCACTTTGACTTATTTGCATGCTGAGATGTACTTTCTTGAGTGGGAGAGTTTGGGGGTTAAGAATATAGGATATTATGGATGTGTATTACCATCTGTTTGGCAATGGCAAAAAAAAGTCAAGAATTGCTGAGAGGACAGAGAACTACAATTATCGGAACAGAGAAAATTACAATTCTGTGAAAACAAGGCATGTGTTTCAGACGAGCACTGGTCACTTCCTTTCAGTGTGTGTCTGAAGTCCTTTGTCATCCTCTAATAAATAAATGATGTCTGATAAAAAGAGAGTATAATAACTTAAACCTTGTCAAGAATGTTTAAAGATATGTGGAATCCAATTACTTTTATTGAGAATATAGATCCTTTCAGTGGCTCAGACAGTAAAGAATCCATCTGCAGTCAGGAGACCCTGGTTCAGTCCCTGGGTCGGGAAGATCCCCTGGAGAAAGGAATGGCAGCCCACTCCAGTATTCTTGCCTGATGAATTCCATGGACAGAGGAGCCTGGCAGGCTACAGTCTATGGTCGCAAAGAGTCAGACATGACTGAGCGACTAACACTTTGACTTTTCACTAGACCCTTTAATTATGCTTTTTCATAAGTCAAAGACTATGGTAGAAATTACAAAGCTCAAGTGGGATATGGAAATGGTGTTCAAGTTTGACATAATAGGATATCACTAAGAGAGCTAATCTAAGACTCATGAATCAAGACATTTTTCTTCAATGTAAAATACACATTAGCAGTAACATTGGGATGTTTGTAATGCCTTAGGCTTTGAAATTTAAAGATGAACCATTATGGATGAGTTTCTACAGTACCATTATAAGTAGAGGCAATCATAAATTCATATGTGTGGGAAGAAGAAATAATAAGTATAAAAAAACCTTTAGAAGAATATTTTTAATCCATCTATAAATAAGAAATGAGTCATCTGTATGCTATGCAAATTTTCAAAGTGGGTAAATTTAGAAATTATTTTTTTCTCTTTACAAAGCTTTATACTTTGGGAGGAAATGTAGTTATGTCTGAAAAGTTCAGAAATGTTCCTTTCAAAGCTGTGCAATGATGAAAAGCATTAAGCATTCTGCAGTGATGGAGATGCTCTCTACCTGCACTGTCACTAGCCACATGTGGCTGGTGAGCATTTGAAATGTAGCTCATGCAATTAAGGAGCTGAATTTCTTCTTTCTCTCAATTTTAGTTAACTTTAAATACCCACTTGTGCCTAGTGTTAAGTACCATATTGTTAAGGCTTTAAGTCAAATTTTGTAGTAGTAGGTATGCTTTGCCAGATGGTGAATTCATTAACTGAATATCATTTCATACTCAAGATTCTTTGGCTCTTAAACTTTTTTCTTGTGGTGTTCTAGGTAAAGCCATTACCATTCCTAACTTGACTTAGCTTTGAAACAGCATCTCTTTTACTTTAAAAAAGTTCTTATGAATCATAAATATAAGCCTCAAAGTGCTAGTTCTAGGAGAGAGCAGTATTATGGATGATGTTTATAGTCAGGATAAGCTCATGATACTTTATTTATTTATTTATTTTACATTTTCAAGTTAAATTTAAAGCAGAAATGTTTGGGAGTGAAATGTACTGATGTCTACAACTTGCTTTGAAATGTATTAAAAATTGATTGATGGTTGGATAGATGGTAAATTAGTGATAAACCAGATCCAGCAAAATATAAATGATATATGGGTATCCACTGTAGAAGTCTTTCAACTTCTCTGAAAGTTTCATTATGAAATGAATCAGCTTCATGATAAAATGTTGGGGGAAGTTAAAATGCAAAAATATTAAGTATTTTAAAATGCACCTTTTTTCTTGGATCTATCGCTTCTCTGTTAAACAGAGCCAAGGAGCAATAACTGAACGTTTGCGAAGTTTCAGTATGCATGACCTAACAGCCATTCAAGGTGATGAGCCTGTGGGACAAAGACCGTACCAACCTCTCCCAGAAACAAAAAAGAAAAGTAAACCAGGCTCCGGTGAAGCAGCAGGTGTGCTGGTTTCGTTTTCACGTATTCTGTCATAATTGGGATCTTGAGTCAAGATGGGTACCAGCTGTGTGAATTTGGGTAAACTAAATTTATCTTTAGTTTGGCATCACCAACTTGATGGACGTGAGTTTGATTAAGCTCCGGGAGTTGGTGATTGGCAGGGAAGCCTGGCGTGCTGCAGTCCATGGGGTCACAAAGAGTAAGACGTGATTGAGCGACTGAACTGAACTAAAATTTATCTTTAAGCTTCTGTTTTTGTTCTCTAAATAAGGCTAGTGCTTGCCTTTTGTTGACTCTGGAGAGAATCCCACTAAGAAAGTAGCAATAGCCCCACGTGCTGCCGTGAATTTCTAGACGCAGTGAATGTGGTCATCTGCCACCACCAGCACTAGTTCTGACCTGTGCTCTCCACTCTTGTTACTCAAACTGTGTAGCGACATCTGAAGAGTTTAAACCCTCTTTACTGTAAGTGCTGTGAACAAATAAGGATATTGAACCATAAGATGAAAAGTTTTAAGCAGTGACAGAAGAGCAGTTTGCAAATAAGATTACTCCAATGGAAAAATGTCTTGAAATTATGAATTATAGACCAAAAACCCACTTGTTCTAATATAAATTATAAGCATGTCATGGTTGATATGTTCTAAAACTTTAATAAACTGTGATCTTAGAAACATGCACACAAACAAAAAGACATGGTTCTTATAGTCTTTTTTTTTTTTTTCACATGTAAGAAAATTATAGTTCAAGGCTCAAGTGAGAACTAAGATCTTCAGGACATTTCTTATTAGTGTCTTATTAGGTCCATAAACTACAGGGCTACTGGATCTTTTTATTTTTTTCCAAGTAGAAGTTTTCTTTTGAAGTACACGAAAATCCTTCTTTATAATTAAAACCAACTTGAAAAGAATAGTTCCTTCTTATAAAGAAAAACTAATGAAATTTCTCCTAAGTTCTCCCTAGAATAACTTTAAAAAATTGGTGGCTATTATCTAAAAAGTAATAAGTGCTGGCCATTGAGTAAGGTACTAATGCCTTTCAGAATGAGTAAACTTTGAACCTTGAATCATCATCCTTAATACTTTAATAATGTAAAAGTGGCTCCTAATATAAGGCATTTTCTTAATAGGCATTTAAAAAAATTAGGTATACTGACTTTGAATATGGGATCTGCTATATATATTTTGCTGACTTGGACCAGTAATCTAAGTCCTTTGTCAGTAGCTGATTCATAATTATACCTTAAAATTGGTTAAGAACTATATTCCAATTATTTAAATGAAAACAGGATTATAAATTTGAAAATCTATGATACCATTTTTATGGGATCCATCTATTAAATTTAAAATGCTGTGACTAAAATATTTTAAGATAACAAGGTGCTAATTAGTTCTGTTAAATTTTAAACTGTGAATTAAAATAACAAGAAAGTTGGGAAACAAACACTCTCATACACTTTTTATGAATGTTTAATGTATAACAATCTTGTTGGATGACAGTCTAGTAACAGTTATCAAAATGTATTCTCTACCAGCAAGAAACTTCTAGGAATAGTCATAAAGAAAT